>NW_027467777.1:3332809-3376630 GCF_004210375.1 Tachypleus tridentatus
TTTAAATATATATATATATATATATAATTTGTGTTATAGTTGTCCTCGTGTTATTCGCCTTCAACGGATTCACTAGTTTTGTTCATAAAATTGTTATGCCAACAAATCTTTGAACTTCAACAGAAGCAAAAGCAGCTCAACTTATTCTACTTTAGTGATAGGTTATTTTGAAACTAAAATGTTAAATATCGAGCTGTTTTGAAAAGAGTTACATTAAGAACTTGATGCAAAAGAGTTTCTAAATAGTTGTTTTCTGTTATGAAACAATTCTTTTGACTTTGGAAAATTTAAAAAAAATTGATTCAAGCTAACCACACATCCTATGTGGCTACTTTGGTTGTATTTTAGATATATAAAAATGGAAGACTGTGACTGGGGTAAATGTTTGTTAGAAATCACTCCTCAGTATTTAAATGTTGATAGTAAACATCTAAATATGAAATTAAATAGGATACAAAGGCCATGAATGCAATGGGATGGTTGGTAGTTCATCAATAGATTCGAGTAGAACATGGTATGTGTTTGATTGTTGTAAAAGCAGCTTTGCAGCTGATACAGTAAAAATAAATAAATCTAGCCACCAAGTCTTTATTTTATAGACACCATTGCTTCAGCTAGTAGTGGTATAATTAATCGCAAGTGGTGATTAGCTTGGAGTTGACAGATATGCTTGATTCTGCATCAGGGTTCATTCCATGGAAGAATGAATTAGTTTTGAAAGCGGTTCATGGTTCATGCGTTGCAACTTTAGATCTCCATCAGAAGTTGTCTGCTGTGCACAGATGAATTGTAACTGTAAATATTTGATGAAAATATAAAATGTCATGCAAGAACAGTAGATTGGATAAGATGATGACCTCAGAAATCTACAAATGTACAAATACTGTTTTGCAACATCCTGGGACAGCTCAGGTTACAACATTGTCTAATGCTGAGTTTGTGGCAATTAAGAAAACAAACTTATAAAACAATTACTTACAGTTACTGCTCCGAAAGTGACTTATATTCTGGGAAATGGTTGCACGCAATGGTTGGTGTGGTGTTTGAAGGAAAACTTAAACAAGTAGTGAAGAACAACATCAGGTGACACATCAACAGACAAAATATATTGGTGCCAGTGAACTTAAAGGTCACTGGTTCAAATAATGAAACTTTGGAATGACAGTGAAGTAGTTTGTTAATGTATTTGTCCAAACAAGTAGTTTATGGAAGCATGTTATATCATTCAGTATTATGTGACAACAGAGACATGTGTTTTATATCAGACAAATAACATGCAATTTTATTTGCACACCAGTATTGAAAGGGACTGGAGTTTGAAGTGTCATATTATTAAATGTCCAGAGATAGTCTAGTCATTACTAGTGAGTGTAAGAAAGACAATGAGCACATATATGATATATATGTTGACTTCAGGCAGAGTGAACAAGATGTGATATGTGATGATGCATTTCTATTTAATGCACATAGATATGAATGTCTTGATATATTTAAGTCATCACTCTACTTTAGTTCACTAGATCTTCCTCTCGGCTACTAGAAACTAAAGTTGTATAACGAAGGGCAGATCAAGACTGTTTTAAGCACATAATAAAGGCTAGTATAAGATTCTTGTCACGCCATTTAACCTCTATATTGAACCAAGTGATTTTTTAAAGAAGTCGCATTATATATAATTCAATGAAAATGACTTTTATTTAAGTTAACGACACTTTAGTTATTTATTGAATATTACATACACAGTTGAAAACCTACAAGGTATTTCTTGTTTATGATAAACAAGTACAAATGTGGGACAAAAAAAATGTTCTCTTATGTGCACACACATAAAGTGTTTTAGACATATAGTAAAAGTAAAATGGTTTAAAACTATGAATAAGAGACTGTGTAGATGTTTTTGGACTTACATTATAAGACAGTGTATTTTCTGTCATAATACTTTAAGTAGCTAACCACAGTAACCTGTGGCTGGTTTACTGGTCAGACATCCCACTTGTGATGATAGTTTTACTAGATCAAACAGTCAACCTGTGAAACTGGTTCTACTGGCCAAAACACCAACTTGAGATGATAGTTTTACTTGTCAAACTCAAGCCTGTGAAACTTGGTAATCTGTGTAGCCAAACAGCCAACATGTGATGATGGTTTTCTAGTCAAAAGTCAACCTGTGAAACTGTAATACTGGCCAAAACAGCCAACATGTGATGTAGTTTCTACTAGTCAAAAGTCAACCTGTGAAACTGTTCTGCTGGACAAAACAGCCAACATGTGATGATAGTTTCTAGTCAAATCAACCTGTGAAACTGGTAATACCTGGCCAAAACAGCCAACATGTGATGATAGTTTTACTAGTCAAACAGTCAACCTGTGAAACTGGTTCTACTGAAAACAGCCAACTTGTGATGATAGTTTTACTAGTCAAACAGTCAACCTGTGAAGATGGTTCTCACTGGCCAAATATCAACTTGTGATGATGTTTTACTAGTCAAACAGTCAACCTGTGAAACTGGTTCTACTGGCCAAACATCCAACTGGTGATGATAGTTTACTAGTCAAACAGTCTACCTGTGAAGCTGGTTCTACTGGCCAAACATCCAACTTGTGATGATAGTTTTACTAGTCAAACAGTCAACCTGTGAAACTGGTTCTACTGGCCAAACATCCAACTTGTGATGATAGTTCTACTGGCCAAACATCCAACTTGTGTGATGATAGTTTTACTAATCAAACAGTCAACCTGTGACAACATTGTTCTACTGGCCAAAAAGAAGCCATAACTTGTGACATGATAGTTTTACTAGTCAAAAGTCAACCTGTGAAGCTGGTTCTACTGGCCAAAACAGTTGAACTTGTGAAGATAGTTTTACTAGTCAAACAGTCAACCTGTGAAACTGGTTCTACTGGCCAAAACATCCAACTTGTGATGATAGCTTTACTAGTCAAACCGTCGTAACCTGTGAAACTGGTTCTCATTTTAACCAAACATCCAACTTGTGTTGATAGTTTTACCAGTCAAACAGTCAACTTGTGAAACAGGTTCTACTGGCCAAAACAGCCAACTTGAGATGATAGATTTACTTAGTCAAAAGTCAACCTGTGGAACTGGTAATACTGGCCAAAACAGCAAAACTTGTGATGATAGTTTTACTAGTCAAAACAGTCAACCTGTCAGGCTGGTTCTACTGACAAACATCCAACTTGTGATGATAGTTTCACTAGTCAAACAGTCAACCTGTGTGAAGTTGGTTCCGGAATTGAAACAGCCAACTTGTGATGATAGTTTTACTAGTCAAACAGTCAACCTGTTAAGATGGTCCTACTGGCCAAATATCCCAATTCTGATGATAGTTTTACTAGTCATACAGTCAACCTTCTTCAGAAACTGGTTCTACTGGCCAAAACAGCCAACATGTGATGATAGTTTTATTTTAGCCAAACAGTCAACCTGTGAAACTGGTTCTACTCACCAAACATCCAACTTGTGATAGATAGGTTTTACTAGTCAAACAGCTCAACCTGTGAAGCTTATTCTACTTGGCCAAAACAGCCAACTTGTGATGATAGTTTTAACTAGTCAAACAGTCAACATGTTAAGATGGTTCTACTGGCAAACAGCCAACTTGTGATGATGGTTTCATATAGTCATTGCCAAACAGTTGTGGATTTGTGGTTCTACCATATTAAATAAGCAACAACTGTGAAAAAATTGAAATTTCTTGTAAAATTTTGAATATAAATCTCCTTCAGAGCAAAAAAAACATTGTGTGAACTGACGTGTTGGTTTCTTCTCCCTTCATATAATTGTTGTTGAACTCCTGTGTAGCTTCTCCTTCATTAACATTGTTGAACTCCTGTGTAGCTTTTCCTTCATATAACATTGTTGAACTCCTGTGTAGCTTTTTCTTCATGTAAACATTGTTGAACTCCTGTGGCCGCTTTTATTTATAACATTGTGTTTGAATCTTCATATAACATTGTTGAACTCCTGTGTAGCTTCTTCTTCATATAACATTGTTGAACTCCTGTGTAGCTTCTTCTTCATATAACATTGTTGAACTCTTGTGTAGCTTCTTCTTCATATAACATTGTTGAACTCCTGTGTAGCTTCTTGTGCATTAACATTGTTGAACTACTGTGTAGCTTCTTCTTCATATAACATTGTTGAACTCCCGTGTAGCTTCTTCTTCATATAACATTGTTGAACCACTGTGTAGCTTCTTCTTCATATAACATTGTTGTTGAACTCCTGTGTAGCTTCTCCTTCATATAACATTGTTGAACTCCTGTGTAGCTTCTTCTTCATATAACATTGTTGAACTCCTGTGTAGCTTCTCCTTCATATAACATTGTTGAACTCCTGTGTAGCTTCTTCTTCATATAACATTGTTGAAACCTGTGTAGCTTCTTCTTCATATATAACATTGTTGAACTCCTGTGTAGCTTCTCTCTTCATATAACATTGTTGAACTCCTGTGTAGATTCTTCTTCATATAACATTGTTGAACTCCTGTGTAGCTTCTCCTTCATATAACATTGTTGAACTCCTGTGTAGCTTCTTCTTCATATAACATTGTTGAACTCCTGTGTAGCTTCTTCCTTCATATAACATTGTTGAACTCCTGTGTAGCTTCTCCTTCATATAACATTGTTGAACTACTGTGTAGCTTCTTCTTCATATAACATTGTTGAACTCCTGTGTAGCTTCTTCTTCATATAACATTGTTGAACTCCTGTGTAGCTTCTTCTTCATATAACATTGTTGAACTCCTGTGTAGCTTCTCCTTCATATAACATTGTTGAACTCCTGTGTAGCTTCTCTTCATATAACATTGTTGAACTCCCAGTGTAGCTTCTTCTTCATATAACATTGTTGAACTCCTGTGTAGCTTCTTCTTCATATAACATTGTTGAACTCCTGTGTAGCTTCTTCTTCATATAACATTGTTGAACTCCTGTGTAGCTTCTTCTTCATATAACATTGTTGAACTCCTGTGTAGCTTCTCCTTCATATAACATTGTTGAACTCCTGTGTAGCTTCTTCTTCATATAACATTGTTGAACTCCTGTGTAGCTTCTTCTTCATATAACATTGTTGAACTCCTGTGTAGCTTCTCCTTCATATAACATTGTTGAACTCCTGTGTAGCTTCTTCTTCATATAACATTGTTGAACTCCTGTGTAGCTTCTTCTTCATATAACATTGTTGAACTCCTGTTGTGTAGCTTCTCCTTCATATAACATTGTTGAACTCCTGTGTAGCTTCTTCTTCATATAACATTGTTGAACTACTGTGTAGCTTCTTCTTCATATAACATTGTTGAACTCCTGTGTGAGCTTCTTCTTCATATAACATTGTTGAACTCCTGTGTAGCTTCTTCTTCATATAACATTGTTGAACTCCTGTGTAGCTTCTTCTTCATATAACATTGTTGAACTCCTGTGTAGCTTCTTCTTCATATAACATTGTTGAACTCCTGTGTAGCTTCTTCTTCATATAACATTGTTGAACTCCTGTGTAGCTTCTTCTTCATATAACATTGTTGAACTCCTGTGTAGCTTCTTCTTCATATAACATTGTTGAACTCCTGTGTAGCTTCTTCTTCATATAACATTGTTGAACTCCTGTGTAGCTTCTTCTTCATATAACATTGTTGAACTCCTGTGTAGCTTCTTCTTCATATAACATTGTTGAACTCCTGTGTAGCTTCTTCTTCATATAACATTGTTGAACTCCTGTAGCTTCTTCTTCATATAACATTGTTGAACTACTGTGTAGCTTCTTCTTCATATAACATTGTTGAACTCCTGTGTAGCTTCTTCTTCATATAACATTGTTGAACTCCTGTGTAGCTTCTTCTTCATATAACATTGTTGAACTTCTGTGTAGCTTCTTCTTCATATAACATTGTTGAACTCCTGTGTAGCTTCTTCTTCATATAACATTGTTGAACTCCTGTGTAGCTTCTTCTTCATATAACATTGTTGAACTCCTGTGTAGCTTCTTCTTCATATAACATTGTTGAACTCCTGTGTAGCTTCTTCTTCATATAACATTGTTGAACTCCTGTGTAGCTTTTCTTCATATAACATTGTTGAACTCCTGTGTAGCTTCTTCTTCATATAACATTGTTGAACTCCTGTGTAGCTTGTTCTTCATATAACATTGTTGAACTCCTGTGTAGCTTCTTCTTCATATAACATTGTTGAACTCATGTGTAGCTTCTTCTTCATATAACATTGTTGAACTCCTGTGTAGCTTCTTCTTCATATAACATTGTTGAACTCCTGTGTAGCTTCTTCTTCATATAACATTGTTGAACTCCTGTGTAGCTTCTTCTTCATATAACATTGTTGAACTCTTGTGTAGCTTCTTCTTCATATAACATTGTTGAACTCCTGTGTAGCTTCTTCTTCATATAACATTGTTGAACTCCTGTGTAGCTTCTTCTTCATATAACATTGTTGAACTCCTGTGTAGCTTCTTCTTCATATAACATTGTTGAACTCCTGTGTAGCTTCTTCTTCATATAACATTGTTGAACTCCTGTGTAGCTTCTTCTTCATATAACATTGTTGAACTCCTGTGTAGCTTCTCCTTCATATAACATTGTTGAACTCCTGTGTAGCTTCTCCTTCATATAACATTGTTGAACTCCTGTGTAGCTTCTTCTTCATATAACATTGTTGAACTCCTGTGTAGCTTCTTCTTCATATAACATTGTTGAACTCCTGTGTAGCTTCTTCTTCATATAACATTGTTGAACTCCTGTGTAGCTTCTCCTTCATATAACATTGTTGAACTACTGTGTAGCTTCTTTCTTCATATAACATTGTTGAACTCCTGTGTAGCTTCTCCTTCATATAACATTGTTGAACTCCTGTGTAGCTTCTTCTTCATATAACATTGTTGAACTCCTGTGTAGCTTCTTCTTCATATAACATTGTTGAACTACTGTGTAGCTTCTTCTTCATATAACATTGTTGAACTCCTGTGTAGCTTCTCCTTCATATAACATTGTTGAACTACTGTGTAGCTTCTTCTTCATATAACATTGTTGAACTCCTGTGTAGCTTCTTCTTCATATAACATTGTTGAACTCCTGTGTAGCTTCTCCTTCATATAACATTGTTGAACTACTGTGTAGCTTCTTCTTCATATAACATTGTTGAACTCATGTGTAGCTTCTTCTTCATATAACATTGCTGAACTCCTGTGTAGCTTCTCCTTCATATAACATTGCTGAACTCCTGTGTAGTTTCTCCTTTATATAACATTGTTGAACTCCTGTGTAGCTTCTCCTTCATATAACATTGTTGAACTCCTGTGTAGCTTCTTCTTCATATAACATTGTTGAACTACTGTGTAGCTTCTCCTTCATATAACATTGTTGAACTACTGTTTAGCTTCTCTTTTCATATAACATTGTTGAACTCCTGTGTAGCTTTTCCTCCATAAACATTGTTGTTCTCCTGTGTAGCTTCTCCTTCATATAAACATTGTTGAACTCCTGTGTAGCTTCTTCTTCATATAACATTGTTGAACTCTTTGTAGCTTCTTCTTCATTAAACATTGTTGAACTCCTGTGTAGCTTCTCCTTCATATAACATTGTTGAAATCTTGTGTAGCTTCTTCTTCATTAAACATTGTTGAACTCCTGTGTAGCTTCTCCTTCATATAACATTGTTGAACTCCTGTGTAGCTTCTTCTTCATATAACATTGTTGAACTCCTGTGTAGCTTCTTCTTCATATAACATTGTTGAACTACTGTGTAGCTTCTTCTTCATATAACATTGTTGAACTCCTGTGTAGCTTCTTCTTCATATAACATTGTTGAACTCCTGTGTAGCTTCTCCTTCATATAACATTGTTGAACTCCTGTAGCTTCTTCTTCATAAACATTGTTGAACTCCTGTGTAGCTTCTTCTTCATATAACATTGTTGAACTCCTGTGTAGCTTCTTCTTCATATAACATTGTTGAACTCCTGTGTAGCTTCTTCTTCATATAACATTGTTGAACTCCTGTGTAGCTTCTCCTTCATATAACATTGTTGAACTCCTGTGTAGCTTCTTCTTCATAAACATTGTTGAACTCCTGTGTAGCTTCTTCTTCATATAACATTGTTGAACTCCTGTGTAGCTTCTTCTTCATATAACATTGTTGAACTCCTGTGTAGCTTCTCCTTCATATAACATTGTTGAACTCCTGTGTAGCTTCTTCTTCATATAACATTGTTGAACTCCTGTGTAGCTTCTCCTTCATATAACATTGTTGAACTCCTGTGTAGCTTCTTCTTCATATAACATTGTTGAACTACTGTGTAGCTTCTTCTTCATATAACATTGTTGAACTCCTGTGTAGCTTCTTCTTCATATAACATTGTTGAACTCCTGTGTAGCTTCTTCTTCATATAACATTGTTGAACTCCTGTGTAGCTTCTCCTTCATATAACATTGTTGAACTCCTGTGTAGCTTCTTCTTCATTAAACATTGTTGAACTCCTGTGCAGCTTCTTCTTCATATAACATTGTTGAACTCCTGTGTAGCTTCTTCTTCATATAACATTGTTGAACTCCTGTGTAGCTTCTCCTTCATATAACATTGTTGAACTCCTGTGTAGCTTCTTCTTCATATAACATTGTTGAACTCCTGTGTAGCTTCTTCTTCATATAACATTGTTGAACTCCTGTGTAGCTTCTCTCTTCATATAACATTGTTGAACTCCTGTGTAGCTTCTTATTCATATAACATTGTTGAACTCCTGTGTAGCTTCTTCTTCATATAACATTGTTGAACTCCTGTGTAGCTTCTTCTTCATATAACATTGTTGAACTCCTGTGTAGCTTCTCCTTCATATAACATTGTTGAACTCCTGTGTAGCTTCTTCTTCATATAACATTGTTGAACTACTGTGTAGCTTCTTCTTCATATAACATTGTTGAACTCCTGTGTAGCTTCTCCTTCATATAACATTGTTGAACTCCTGTGTAGCTTCTCCTTCATATAACATTGTTGAACTACTGTGTAGCTTCTTCTTCATATAACATTGTTGAACTCCTGTGTAGCTTCTTCTTCATATAACATTGTTGAACTCCTGTGTAGCTTCTTCTTCATATAACATTGTTGAACTCCTGTGTAGCTTCTCCTTCATATAACATTGTTGAACTACTGTGTAGCTTCTTCTTCATATAACATTGTTGAACTCATGTGTAGCTTCTTCTTCATATAACATTGTTGAACTCCTGTGTAGCTTCTTCTTAATACAACATTGTCGAACTCCTGTGTAGCTTCTCCTTTATATAACATTGTTGAACTACTGTGTAGCTTCTTCTTCATATAACATTCTTGAACTCCTGTGTAGATTCTTCTTCATATAACATTGTTGAGCTCCTGTGTAGCTTCTCCTTCATATAACATTGTTGAACTACTGTGTAGTTTCTTCTTCATATAACATTGTTGAACTCCTGTGTAGCTTCTTCTTCATATAACATTGTTGAACTCCTGTGTAGCTTCTTCTTCATATAACATTGTTGAACTCCTGTGTAGCTTCTCCTTCATATAACATTGCTGTACTGCTGTGTAGTTTCTCCTTTATATAACATTGTTGAACTCCTGTGTAGCTTCTCCTTCATATAACATTGCTGAACATCTGTGTAGCTTCTCCATCTTAGAACATTGCTGAACTACCGTGTAGCTTCTCCTTCATACAACATTGCTGAACTACCGTTTAGCTTCTCTTTCATATAACATTGTTGAACTCCTGTGTAGCTTCTTCTTCATATAACATTGTTGAACTCCTGTGTAGCTTCTCCTTTATATAACATTGTTGAACTACTGTGTAGCTTCTTCTTCATATAACATTCTTGAACTCCTGTGTAGATTCTTCTTCATATAACATTGTTGAACTCCTGTGTAGCTTCTTCTTCATATAACATTGTTGAACTACTGTGTAGCTTCTTCTTCATATAACATTGTTGAACTCCTGTGTAGCTTCTTCTTCATATAACATTGTTGAACTCCTGTGTAGCTTCTCTTCTTCATTAAACATTGCTGAACTCCTGTGTAGCTTCTTCTTCATATAACATTGTTGAACTCCTGTGTAGCTTCTCTTCTTCATATAACATTGTTGAACTCCTGTGTAGCTTCTTCTTCATATAACATTGTTGAACTCATGTGTAGCTTCTTCTTCATATAACATTGTTGAACTCCTGTAGCTTCTCTTCTTCATATAACATTGTTGAACTCCTGTGTAGCTTCTTCTTCATATAACATTGTTGAACTCCTGTGTAGCTTCTTCTTCATTAAACATTGTTGAACTCCTGTGTAGCTTCTTCTTCATATAACATTGTTGAACTCCTGTGTAGCTTCTCTTCTTCATTAAACATTGCTGAACTCCTGTGTAGCTTCTTCTTCATATAACATTGTTAAACTCATGTGTAGCTTCTTCTTCATATAACATTGTTGAACTCCTGTGTAGCTTCTCTTCTTCATTAAACATTGCTGAACTCCTGTGTAGCTTCTTCTTCATATAACATTGTTAAACTCATGTGTAGCTTCTTCTTCATATAACATTGTTGAACTCCTGTGTAGCTTCTTTCTTCATTAAACATTGTTGAACTCCTGTGTAGCTTCTTCTTCATATAACATTGTTGAACTCCTGTGTAGCTTCTCTTCTTCATAAACATTGTTGAACTCCTGTGTAGCTTCTTCTTCATATAACATTGTTGAAACTCATGTGTAGCTTCTTCTTCATATAACATTGTTGAACTCCTGTGTAGCTTCTTCTTCATATAACATTGTTGAACTCCTGTGTAGCTTCTCCTTCATATAACATTGCTTCTTGTTTGAAGGCGTCTGAGACATTATGTAAGTACTTTTGATTCAGGGCCTCTGAGACATTATGTATGTACTTTTGATTGAGGACCTCTGAGAAATTATGTAAGTACTTATGATTGAGGACCTCTGAGATATTATGTATGTACTTTTGATTGAAGTCCTCTGAGACATTATGTAAGTACTTTTGATTGAGGACCTCTGAGACATTATGTAAGTAATTTTGATTGAAGGGCTCTGAGACATTATGTATGTACTTTTGATTGAAGGCTTCTGAGGCATTATGTATGCACTTTTGATTGAGGGCCACTGAGACATTATGTAAGTACTTTTGATTGAGGGCCTCTGAGACATTATGTATGTACTTTTTATTGAGGACCTCTGAGACATTATGTATGTACTTTTGATTGAGGGCCTCTGAGATATTATGTATGTACATTATGTATGTACTTTTGATTGAGGGCCTCTGAGACATTATGTAAGTACTTTTATTGAGGGCCTCTGAGACATTATGTAAGTACTTTTGATTGAGGGCCTCTGAGACATTATGTAAGTGCTTTTGATTAAGGGTCTCTGAGCCATTATGTCAGTACTTTTGATTGAAGGCCTTTGAGACATTATGTATGTATTTTTTATGATTGAAGGCCTCTGAGACATTATGTATTTACTTTTGATTGAGGGCCTCTGAGACATTATGTAAGTACTTTTGATTGAAGGCCTCTGAGACATTATGTAAGTACTTTTGATTCAGGGCCTCTGAGACATTATGTAAGTACTTTTGATTCAGGGCCTCTGAGACATTATGTAAGTACTTTTGATTCAGGGCCTCTGAGACATTATGTAAGTACTTTTGATTGAGGGCCTCTGAGACATTTTGTATGTACTTTTGATTGAGGGCCTCTGAGACATTATGTATGTACTTTTGATTGAGGGTCTCTGAGACATTATGTATGTACTTTTGATTGAGGGCCTCTGAGACATTATGTATGTACTTTTGATTGAGGACCTCTAAGACATTATGTATGTACTTTTGATTGAAGGCCTCTGAGACATTATGTATGTACTTTTGATTGAAGGCTTCTGAGACATTATGTATTTACTTTTGATTGAGGGCCTCTGAGACATTATGTAAGTACTTTTGATTGAAGGCCTCTGAGACATTATGTAAGTACTTTTGATTCAGGGCCTCTGAGACATTATGTAAGTACTTTTGATTGAGGGCCTCTGAGACATTATGTAAGTACTTTTGATTCAGGGCCTCTGAGACATTATGTAAGTACTTTTGATTGAAGGCGTCTGAGACATTATGTAAGTACTTTTGATTCATGGCCTCTGAGACATTATGTATGTACTTTTGATTGAGGACCTCTGAGACATTATGTAAGTACTTATGATTGAGGACCTCTGAGATATTATGTATGTACTTTTGATTGAAGTCCTCTGAGACATTATGTAAGTACTTTTGATTGAGGACCTCTGAGATATTATGTATGTACTTTTGATTGAAGTCCTCTGAGACATTATGTAAGTACTTTTGATTGAGGGCTTTAAGACATTATGTAAGTATTTTGTTGTCGAAGGATTAGGAAATATTTGTGAACGTCTACAAGCAAAAACTACCACAGCTTAGAATATAAGCCCTACTATTGAGAGCAAAGGGCCACTTAATTCTACATTGATTTCTAATAAAAGCAATGGGGGGTATCTTTGTTCCGAAGAATAAAAAAAATGATTAGAATATTTGGGAGAAAGACAAGTTTGGTTTCGTAAACAAATTTATTTAGATGGGAAAGTTCTTCAAAAAGTTCAAACAGTTTCAAACATGCGGAAAAAAATCAAATACATTTGGAGAAGAACATAGAAGGTTTGATTTTTTTTTGGTTTTTTTTTTCAATTTCGCGCAAAGCTACATGAGTCTGCGCTAGTCATCCCTAATTTAGCAGCGTAAGACTAGCGGGAAGGCAGCTAGTCATCACCAACTACCGTCACTCTTGGGCTACTCTTTTACCAACAAATAGTGAGATTTACCGTCACATTATAATGTACCCACGGCTAAAAGGGCAAGCATGTTTGGTGCGACCGTGATTCGAACCCGCGACTCTCAGAAAAATAGAAGGAATAAAATTAATAAATAATTGAAGAAAACATGAGAAATAATACATTTTAGTTTTTCAAAAACATCAAGATGAGGAAAAATGAAAAAATGAATACAAAAACACAGATAAACAATGGGAACTAAATGAGTGAAGGGAACAATATATATATGATAATAGGAGGGAAGATAAGGAAGAATAAACAGGGAACAATATATATATGATAATAGGAGGGAAGATAAGGAAGAATAAACAGGGAACAATATATATATGATAATAGGAGGGAAGATAAGGAAGAATAAACAGGGAACAATTTTTATATGATAGTAAAAGGGAAGATAAGGAAGAATATACAGGGAACAATATATATATGATAATAGGAGGAAGATAAGGAAGAATAAACAGGGAACAATATATATGATGGTAGTAAAAGGGAAGATAAGGAAGAATAAACAGGGAACAATATGTATATGATAGTAATAGGAAGAAGATAAGGAAGAATAATAAGAGAACAATATGTATATGATAATAGAAGGGAAGATAAGGAAAGAATAAACAGGAACAATATATATATGATAATAGGAAGTAGGAAGAATAAAGAAGAACAAAACAGGAACAATATATATATGATAATAGGAGGAAGATAAGGAAGATTAAAAAGAGGAAAATATATATGTGATAATAGAAGGGAAGATACAATATAAGAATAAAGAGGAACAATATATATATATATATATAATAGGAGGAAGATAAGGAAGAATAAAGAGGGAACAATATGTATATGATAATAGTTGGGAAGATGCAGGAAGAATAAAGAGGGAACAATATATATATGATAATAGGAGGGAAGATACAAGAAGAATAATCAGGGAACAATATATATATGATAATAGGAGGAAGATACAGAAAGAATAAACAGGGAACAATATATATATGATAATAGGAGGAAAGATACAGGAAGAATAAACAGGGAACAATATATATATGATAATAGGAGGGAAGATACAGAAATAATAAACATGGAACAATATATATATGATAATAGGAGGGGAGATACAGGAAAAATAAACATGTTTTTTTTCCAATAGAGGCCTTTAATATATTTGCATTCACAATATTTATCGAGAGAAAAATTAATGTTTTAAAGAGTGATTGCTTAAAAATTACGCAATAAGCTACACAAAGAACCATCTGCGCTCTGTCCATCACTGGTATCGAAACTCGGTTTCTAGCGATGTTAGTTCTCAGACATGCAGCTGTGTCGCTGAGGGGCGTTGTAAGGAGAGTTCTCTCCTTTAACTCCGGTAATAAACCAAATAAACTAATTATAGAAGATATACAAGAATGTATTAGGGTAATAATGAATACTTGAAACAAATAAAGAGTTTTTTTTATCTTAAAAAGGAACCTGTAACTTGACATAACATATGAATAATAAATATACGTATAAGGATGTGTCATTCAAAGTCTGGTTTGTGTAGAATTACATTCAAATTTACACAAGTTCTGTCTACTCTAGCCGGCCCTAATTTAGCACTTAAAGATTACAGAAAAGACAATGGTTATCACTTTCAATTCTTGTACTATTCTTTTACCAACAAATAGTGGTACTGACCGTCACATTTAACGCTCCTATCAAAGATGTTTTCCATTTCAACCAGGTGGCTAGGACGTTTGTCTCGCCATCTGAGGGTATTGGGACAAGAGTCCTAATTCCAAGTCCTACATGGCCAGGTTGTTAAGGCGTTCGACTTGTAATCTGAGAGTTGCGGGTTCGAATCCCCATCGCACCAAACATTCTTGCCCTTTCAGCCGTGGGGGCGTTAAAAAGTGACAGTCAATCCCGCTATTCGTTGGTAAAAGAGTAGCTTAAGAGATGGCGGTAGGTGGTGATGGCTAGCTGCCTTCCCTCTTGTCTTACACTGCTAAATTAGGGACGGCTAGCGCAGATAGCTCTCGAGTAGTTTTGCGAAAAATAAAAAAACAACAACAAAAAAGTGTTGTGTTCACCTGAAATTTG
The DNA here is from genome assembly GCF_004210375.1 of Tachypleus tridentatus. NCBI lineage: Eukaryota > Metazoa > Arthropoda > Merostomata > Xiphosura > Limulidae > Tachypleus > Tachypleus tridentatus. The sequence continues at coordinate 3,347,757 of NW_027467777.1, forward strand.
TTAATAAAGTAAATGAAGAAATCAAAGTATATATAATTTAAATATATATATATATATATATAAATTTGTGTTATAGTTGTCCTATAAGTGTTAGCCATAAGTCAACGGATTCACTAGTTTTGTTCATAAAATTAATATATGCCAACAAATCTTTGGAACTTCAACAGAAGCAAAAGCGGCTCCAACTTATTCTACTTTAGTGATAGGTTATTTTGAAACTAAAATGTTAAATATTTTATCGAGCTGTTTTGAAAAGAGTTACATTAAGAACTTGATGCAAAAGAGTTCTAAATGGTTGTTTTCTGTTGTGAAACAATTCCTTTGACTTTGGAAAATTTAAAAAAAAATTGATTCAAGCTAACCCTAACATAAAGTTTACATCTTATGTGGCTACTTTGGTTGTATTTTAGATATATAAAAATGGAAGACTGTGAGACTGGGGTAAATGTTTGTTAGAAATCCACTTTTTCCCTCCTCCCAGTATTTAAATGTTGATAGTAAACATCCTAAATATGAAATTAAATAGGATACAAAGGCCATGAATGCCAATGGGATGGTTGGTAGTTCATCAATAGATTCGAGTAGAACATGGTATGTGCTTGATTGTGTAAAGCAGCTTTTGCAGCTGATACAAGTAAAAATAAATAAATCTAGCCAATTTCAAGTCTTTATTTTATAGACCATTGCTTCAGCTAGTAATTCAGACATAATTAATCGCAAGTGGTGATTAGCTTGGAGTTGACAGATATGCTTGATTCTGCATCAGGGTTCATTCCATGGAAGAATGAATTAGTTTTGAAAGCGGTTCATGGTTCATGCGTTGCAACTTTAGATCTCCATCAGAAGTTATCTGCTGTGCCACAGATGAATTGTAACTGTAAATATTTGATGAAAATATAAAATGTCATGTGCAAGAACAGTAGATTGGATAAGATGATGACCTCAGAAATCTACAAATGTACAAATACTGTTTTGCAACATCCTGAGGACGCTCTCAGGTTACAACATTGTCTAATGCTGAGTTTGTGGCAATTAAGAAAACAAACTTATAAAACAATTACACTTACAGTTACTGCTCCGAAAGTGACTTATATTCTGGGAAATGGTTAGCACGCAATGGTTGGTGTGGTGTTTGAAGGAAAACTTAAACAAGTAGTGAAGACAGCATAACATCAGGTGAACCACATCAACAGACAAATATATTGGTGCCAGTGAACTTAAGGTCACTGGTTCAAATAAGCAAGGAAACTTTGGAATGACAGTGAAGTAGTTTGTTAATGTATTTGTCCAAACAAGTAGTTTATGGGAAGCATTTATATCATTCAGTATTATGTAGACAACAGAGACATCATGTTTTATATCAGACAAATAACATGCAGATTTTATTTGCACACCAGTATTGAAAGGGACTGGAGTTTGAAGTGTCATATTATTGAATGTCCAGAGATAGTCTAGTCATTACTAGCAGTGAGTGTAAGAAAGACAATGAGCACATATATGATATGTTGACTTCAGGCGAGTGAACAAGATGTGATATGTGATGATGCATTTCTGTTACAATGCACATAGATGAATGTCTTGATATATTTAAGTCATCACTCTACTTTAGTTCACTAGATCTTCCCTCCGGCTACTAGAAACTCAAGTTGTATAACGAAGGCAGATCCAAGACTGTTTTAAGCACATAATAAGGCTAGTATAAGATTCTTGTCACGCCATTTAACCTCTATATTGAACCAAGTGATTTTAAAGAAGTCGCATTATATATAATTCAATGAAAATGACTTTTATTTAAGTTAACGACACTTTAGTATTTTATTGAATATTACATACACAGTTGAAAACCTCACAAAGGTATTTCATTGTTTATGATAAACAAGTATGAAATGTAGGACAAAAAATGTTCTCTTATGTGCACACACATAAAGTGTTTTGGACATATAGTAAGTAAAAATGGTTAAAAACTATGAATAAGAAGGAATTCAGATGTTTTTTTGGACTTGCATTATAAGACAGATATTTTCTGTCTAATACTTTGAAAGTAACAACCACACAGCCAACCTGTGAGGCTGGTTTTACTGGTCAAACATCCAACTTGTGATGATAGTTTTACTAGTCAAACAGTCAACCTGTGAAACTGGTTCTACTGGCCAAAACACCAACTTGAGATGATAGTTTTACTAGTCAAAAAGTCAACCTGTGAAACTGGTAATACTGGCCAAAACAGCCAACATGTGATGATAGTTTTACTAGTCAAAAAGTCAACCTGTGAAACTGGTTCTACTGGCCAAAACAGCCAACATGTGATGATAGTTTTACTAGTCAAAAGTCAACCTGTGAAACTGGTTCTGCTGGACAAAACAGCCAACATGTGATGATAGTTTTACTAGTCAAAAAGTCAACCTGTGAAACTGGTAATACTGGCCAAAACAGCCAACATGTGATGATAGTTTTACTAGTCAAACAGTCAACCTGTGAAACTGGTTCTACTGGCCAAAACAGCCAACTTGTGATGATAGTTTTACTAGTCAAACAGTCAACCTGTGAAGATGGTTCTACTGGCCAAATATCCAACTTGTGATGATAGTTTTACTAGTCAAACAGTCAACCTGTGAAACTGGTTCTACTGGCCAAACATCCAACTGGTGATGATAGTTTTACTAGTCAAACAGTCTACCTGTGAAGCTGGTTCTACTGGCCAAACATCCAACTTGTGATGATAGTTTTACTAGTCAAACAGTCAACCTTTTAAACTGGTTCTACTGGCCAAACATCCAACTTGTGATGATAGTTTTACTAATCAAACAGTCAACCTGTGAAACAGGTTCAACTGGCCAAAACAGCCAACTTGTGATGATAGTTTTACTAGTCAAAAGTCAACCTGTGAAACTGGTTCTACTGGCCAAAACAGCCAACTTGTGATGATAGTTTTACTAGTCAAATAGTCAACCTGTGAAGCTGGTTCTACTGGCCAAACATCCAACTGGTGATGATAGTTTTACTAGTCAAACCGTCAACCTGTGAAACTGGTTCTACTAACCAAACATCCAACTTGTGTTGATAGTTTTACTAGTCAAACAGTCAACTTGTGAAACAGGTTCTACTGGCCAAAACAGCCAACTTGAGATGATAGATTTACTAGTCAAAGGTCAACCTGTGAAACTGGTAATACTGGCCAAAACAGCAAACTTGTGATGATAGTTTTACTAGTCAAACATTCAACCTGTCAGGCTGGTTCTACTGACAAAACATCCAACTTGTGATGATAGTTTTACTAGTCAAACAGTCAACCTGTGAAGCTGGTTCTACTGGACAAAACAGCCAACTTGTGATGATAGTTTTACTAGTCAAACAGTCAACCTGTTAAGATGGTCCTACTGGCCAAATATCCCACTTCTGATGATAGTATTACTAGTCATACAGTCAACCTGTGAAACTGGTTCTACTGGCCAAAACAGCCAACATGTGATGATAGTTTTACTAGTCAAACAGTCAACCTGTGAAACTGGTTCTACTGGCCAAACATCCAACTTGTGATGATAGTTTTACTAGTCAAACAGTCAACCTGTGAAGCTGGTTCTACTGGCCAAAACAGCCAACTTGTGATGATAGTTTTACAAGTCAAACAGTCAACATGTGAAGATGGTTCTACTGGCAAACAGCCAACTTGTGATGATGGTTTCACAAGTCATATAGCCAACATGTGGATTTGGTTCTACTGATTAAATGCTAACAATGTGAAAAATTAATTTATTGTGTAACTTAAATATAGAATCCTGCAGAGCAAAAAACATTCTGTCAGTGACGTGTGGTTTCTTCTTCATACAACATTGTTGAACTCCTGTGTAGCTTTTCCTTCATTAGACATTGTTGAACTCCTGTGTAGCTTTTCCTTCATACACCATTGTTGAACTCCTGTGTAGTTTTCCTTCATCAGACATTGTTAAACTCCTGTGTAGCTTTTCCTTTATACAACATTGTTGAACTCCCGTGTAGCTTCTTCTTCATATAACATTGTTGAACTCTTGTGTAGCTTCTTCTTCATATAACATTGTTGAACTCCTGTGTAGCTTCTCCTTCATATAACATTGCTGAACTACTGTGTAGCTTCTTCTTCATATAACATTGTTGAACTCCTGTGTAGCTTCTTCTTCATATAACATTGTTGAACTACTGTGTAGCTTCTTCTTCATATAACATTGTTGAACTCCTGTGTAGCTTCTTCTTCATATAACATTGTTGAACTCCTGTGTAGCTTCTCCTTCATATAACATTGTTGAACTCCTGTGTAGCTTCTTCTTCATATAACATTGTTGAACTCCTGTGTAGCTTCTTCTTCATATAACATTGTTGAACTACTGTGTAGCTTCTTCTTCATATAACATTGTTGAACTCCTGTGTAGCTTCTTCTTCATATAACATTGTTGAACTCCTGTGTAGCTTCTTCTTCATATAACATTGTTGAACTCCTGTGTAGCTTCTCCTTCATATAACATTGTTGAACTCCTGTGTAGCTTCTTCTTCATATAACATTGTTGAACTACTGTGTAGCTTCTTCTTCATATAACATTGTTGAACTCCTGTGTAGCTTCTTCTTCATATAACATTGTTGAACTCCTGTGTAGCTTCTTCTTCATATAACATTGTTGAACTCCTGTGTAGCTTCTTCTTCATATAACATTGTTGAACTCCTGTGTAGCTTCTTCTTCATATAACATTGTTGAACTCCTGTGTAGCTTCTCCTTCATATAACATTGTTGAACTCCTGTGTAGCTTCTTCTTCATATAACATTGTTGAACTCCTGTGTAGCTTCTTCTTCATATAACATTGTTGAACTCCTGTGTAGCTTCTCCTTCATATAACATTGTTGAACTCCTGTGTAGCTTCTTCTTCATATAACATTGTTGAACTCCTGTGTAGCTTCTTCTTCATATAACATTGTTGAACTCCTGTGTAGCTTCTTCTTCATATAACATTGTTGAACTCCTGTGTAGCTTCTTCTTCATATAACATTGTTGAACTCCTGTGTAGCTTCTTCTTCATATAACATTGTTGAACTCCTGTGTAGCTTCTTCTTCATATAACATTGTTGAACTCCTGTGTAGCTTCTTCTTCATATAACATTGTTGAACTCCTGTGTAGCTTCTCCTTCATATAACATTGTTGAACTCCTGTGTAGCTTCTTCTTCATATAACATTGTTGAACTCCTGTGTAGCTTCTTCTTCATATAACATTGTTGAACTCCTGTGTAGCTTCTTCTTCATATAACATTGTTGAACTCCTGTGTAGCTTCTTCTTCATATAACATTGTTGAACTCCTGTGTAGCTTCTTCTTCATATAACATTGTTGAACTCCTGTGTAGCTTCTTCTTCATATAACATTGTTGAACTCCTGTGTAGCTTCTCCTTCATATAACATTGTTGAACTCCTGTGTAGCTTCTTCTTCATATAACATTGTTGAACTCCTGTGTAGCTTCTTCTTCATATAACATTGTTGAACTCCTGTGTAGCTTCTTCTTCATATAACATTGTTGAACTCCTGTGTAGCTTCTCCTTCATATAACATTGTTGAACTACTGTGTAGCTTCTTCTTCATATAACATTGTTGAACTCTTGTGTAGCTTGTTCTTCATATAACATTGTTGAACTCCTGTGTAGCTTCTTCTTCATATAACATTGTTGAACTCCTGTGTAGCTTCTTCTTCATATAACATTGTTGAACTACTGTGTAGCTTCTTCTTCATATAACATTGTTGAACTCCTGTGTAGCTTCTCCTTCATATAACATTGTTGAACTACTGTGTAGCTTCTCCTTCATATAACATTGTTGAACTACTGTGTAGCTTCTTCTTCATATAACATTGTTGAACTCCTGTGTAGCTTCTTCTTCATATAACATTGTTGAACTCCTGTGTAGCTTCTTCTTCATATAACATTGTTGAACTCCTGTGTAGCTTCTCCTTTATATAACATTGTTGAACTACTGTGTAGCTTTTTTTCATATAAAATTGTTGAACTCTTGTGTAGCTTGTTCTTCATATAACATTGTTGAACTCCTGTGTAGCTGCTTCTTCATATAACATTGCTGAACTCCTGTGTAGCTTCTTCTTCATATAACATTGTTGAACTACTGTGTAGCTTCTTCTTCATATAACATTGTTGAACTCCTGTGTAGCTTCTCCTTCATATAACATTGTTGAACTCCTGTGTAGCTTCTTCTTCATATAACATTGTTGAACTCCTGTGTAGCTTCTTCTTCATATAACATTGTTGAACTCCTGTGTAGCTTCTTCTTCATATAACATTGTTGAACTCCTGTGTAGCTTCTTCTTCATATAACATTGTTGAACTCCTGTGTAGCTTCTTCTTCATATAACATTGTTGAACTCCTGTGTAGCTTCTTCTTCATATAACATTGTTGAACTCCTGTGTAGCTTCTCCTTCATATAACATTGTTGAACTACTGTGTAGCTTCTTCTTCATATAACATTGTTGAACTCCTGTGTAGCTTCTTCTTCATATAACATTGTTGAACTCCTGTGTAGCTTCTTCTTCATATAACATTGTTGAACTCCTGTGTAGCTTCTCCTTCATATAACATTGTTGAACTACTGTGTAGCTTCTTCTTCATATAACATTCTTGAACTCCTGTGTAGCTTCTTCTTCATATAACATTGTTGAGCTCCTGTGTAGCTTCTCCTTCATATAACATTGTTGAACTACTGTGTAGCTTCTTCTTCATATAACATTGTTGAACTCCTGTGTAGCTTCTTCTTCATATAACATTGTTGAACTCCTGTGTAGCTTCTCCTTCATAAACATTGTTGAACTGCTGTGTAGCTTCTCCTTCATATAACATTGTTGAACTCCTGTGTAGCTTCTCCTTCATATAACATTGTTGAACTCTGTGTAGCTTCTCCTTCATATAACATTGTTGAACTCCTGTGTAGCTTCTCCTTCATATAACATTGTTGAACTCTGTGTAGCTTCTCCCTCTTAAAACATTGCTGAACTACCCGTGTAGCTTCTTCTTCATGAGACATTGCTGAACTCCTGTGTAGCTTCTCCTTCATATAACATTGTTGAACTCTTGTGTAGCTTCTTCTTCATTAAACATTGTTGAACTCCTGTGTAGCTTCTTCTTCATATAACATTGTTGAACTCTTGTGTAGCTTCTTCTTCATATAACATTGTTGAACTCCTGTGTAGCTTCTCCTTCCTAAAACATTGTTGAACTACTGTGTAGCTTCTTCTTCATATAACATTGTTGAACTCCTGTGTAGCTTCTTCTTCATATAACATTGTTGAACTACTGTGTAGCTTCTTCTTCATATAACATTGTTGAACTCCTGTGTAGCTTCTTCTTCATATAACATTGTTGAACTCCTGTGTAGCTTCTCCTTCCTATAACATTGTTGAAATCCCGTGTAGCTTCTTCTTCATTAAACATAGGTTGAACTACTGTGCAGCTTCTTCTTCATATAACATTGTTGAACTCCTGTGTAGCTTCTTCTTCATATAACATTGTTGAACTCCTGTGTAGCTTTCTCTTCATATAACATTGTTGAACTCCTGTGTAGCTTCTCCTTCATATAACATTGTTGAACTCCTGTGTAGCTTCTTCTTCATATAAACATTGTTGAACTACTGTGTAGCTTCTTCTTCATATAACATTGTTGAACTCCTGTGTAGCTTCTTCTTCATATAACATTGTTGAACTCCTGTGTAGCTTTCTCTTCATATAACATTGTTGAACTCCTGTGTAGCTTCTCCTTCCTATAACATTGTTGAAATCCCGTGTAGCTTCTTCTTCATTAAACATAGGTTGAACTACTGTGCAGCTTCTTCTTCATATAACATTGTTGAACTCCTGTGTAGCTTCTTCTTCATATAACATTGTTGAACTCCTGTGTAGCTTCTCCTTCATATAACATTGTTGAACTACTGTGTAGCTTCTTCTTCATATAACATTGTTGAACTCCTGTGTAGCTTCTCCTTCATATAACATTGTTGAACTCCTGTGTAGCTTCTTTCTTCATATAACATTGTTGAACTCCTGTGTAGCTTCTTCTTCATATAACATTGTTGAACTCCTGTGTAGCTTCTTCTTCATATAACATTGTTGAACTCCTGTGTAGCTTCTTCTTCATATAACATTGTTGAACTCCTGTGTAGCTTCTCCTTCATATAACATTGTTGAACTCCTGTGTAGCTTCTCCTTCATATAACATTGTTGAACTACTGTGTAGCTTCTTCTTCATATAACATTGTTGAGCTCCTGTGTAGCTTCTCCTTCATATAACATTGTTGAACTCCTGTGTAGCTTCTCCTTCATATAACATTGTTGAACTACTGTGTAGCTTCTTCTTCATATAACATTGTTGAACTCCTGTGTAGCTTCTTCTTCATATAACATTGTTGAACTCCTGTGTAGCTTCTTCTTCATATAACATTGTTGAACTCCTGTGTAGCTTCTCCTTCATATAACATTGTTGAACTACTGTGTAGCTTCTTCTTCATATAACATTGTTGAACTCCTGTGTAGCTTCTTCTTCATATAACATTGTTGAACTCCTGTGTAGCTTCTTCTTCATATAACATTGTTGAACTCCTGTGTAGCTTCTCCTTCATATAACATTGTTGAACTACTGTGTAGCTTCTTCTTCATATAACATTGTTGAACTCCTGTGTAGCTTCTTCTTCATATAACATTGTTGAACTCCTGTGTAGCTTCTCCTTCATATAACATTGTTGAACTACTGTGTAGCTTCTTCTTCATATAACATTGTTGAACTCCTGTGTAGCTTCTTCTTCATATAACATTGTTGAACTCCTGTGTAGCTTCTTCTTCATATAACATTGTTGAACTCCTGTGTAGCTTCTCCTTCATATAACATTGTTGAACTACTGTGTAGCTTCTTCTTCATATAACATTGTTGAACTCCTGTGTAGCTTCTCCTTTATATAACATTGTTGAACTCCTGTGTAGCTTCTCCTTCATATAACATTGCTGAACATCTGTGTAGCTTCTCCTTCTTATAACATTGTTGAACTACCGTGTAGCTTCTCCTTCATACAACATTGCTGAACTACCGTTTAGCTTCTCTTTCATATAACATTGTTGAAACCCTGTGTAGCTTCTTCTTCATATAACATTGTTGAACTCCTGTGTAGCTTCTCCTTCATATAACATTGTTGAACTACTGTGTAGCTTCTTCTTCATATAACATTGTTGAACTCATGTGTAGCTTCTTCTTCATATAACATTGTTGAACTCCTGTGTAGCTTCTTCTTCATATAACATTGTTGAACTCCTGTGTAGCTTCTCCTTCATATAACATTGTTGAACTACTGTGTAGCTTCTTCTTCATATAACATTGTTGAACTCCTGTGTAGCTTCTTCTTCATATAACATTGTTGAACTCCTGTGTAGCTTCTCCTTCATATAACATTGTTGAACTCCTGTGTAGCTTCTTCTTCATATAACATTGTTGAACTCCTGTGTAGCTTCTTCTTCATATAACATTGTTGAACTCCTGTGTAGCTTCTTCTTCATATAACATTGTTGAACTCCTGTGTAGCTTCTCCTTCATATAACATTGTTGAACTCCTGTGTAGCTTCTTCTTCATATAACATTGTTGAACTCCTGTGTAGCTTCTCCTTTATATAACATTGTTGAACTCCTGTGTAGCTTCTCCTTCATATAACATTGTTGAACTCTGTGTAGCTTCTCCTTCATTATAACATTGTTGAACTACTGTGTAGCTTCTCCTTCATATAACATTGTTGAACTCCTGTGTAGCTTCTTCTTCATATAACATTGTTGAACCCTGTGTAGCTTCTTCTTCATTAAACATTGTTGAACTCCTGTGTAGCTTCTTCTTCATATAACATTGTTGAACTCCTGTGTAGCTTCTCCTTCATATAACATTGTTGAACTCTTGTGTAGCTTCTTCTTCATAAACATTGTTGAACTCCTGTGTAGCTTCTTCTTCATATAACATTGTTGAACTCCTGTGTAGCTTCTTCTTCATATAACATTGTTGAACTCCTGTGTAGCTTCTTCTTCATATAACATTGTTGAACTCCTGTGTAGCTTCTCCTTCATATAACATTGTTGAACTCCTGTGTAGTTTCTCCTTCATATAACATTGTTGAACTCCTGTGTAGCTTCTCCTTCATATAACATTGTTGAACTCTGTGTAGCTTCTCCTTCTTATAACATTGTTGAACTACCGTGTAGCTTCTCCTTCATATAACATTGTTGAACTACTGTGTAGCTTCTCTCTTCATATAACATTGTTGAACCCTGTGTAGCTTTTTCTTCATTAAACATTGTTGAACTCCTGTGTAGCTTCTTCTTCATATAACATTGTTGAACTCCTGTGTAGCTTCTCCTTCATATAACATTGTTGAACTCTTGTGTAGCTTCTTCTTCATTAAACATTGCTGAACTGCTGTGTAGCTTCTTCTTCATATAACATTGTTGAACTCCTGTGTAGCTTCTCCTTCATTAAACATTGTTGAACTCCTGTGTAGCTTCTTCTTCATATAACATTGTTGAACTCCCGTGTAGCTTCTTCTTCATATAACATTGTTGAACTACTGTGTAGCTTCTTCTTCATATAACATTGTTGAACTCCTGTGTAGCTTCTTCTTCATATAACATTGTTGAACTCCTGTGTAGCTTTTTCTTCATATAACATTGTTGAACTCCTGTGTAGCTTCTCCTTCCTATAACATTGTTGAACTCCCGTGTAGCTTCTTCTTCATATAACATTGTTGAACTCCTGTGTAGCTTCTTCTTCATATAACATTGTTGAACTCCTGTGTAGCTTCTTCTTCATATAACATTGTTGAACTACTGTGTAGCTTCTTCTTCATATAACATTGTTGAACTCCTGTGTAGCTTCTTCTTCATATAACATTGTTGAACTCCTGTGTAGCTTCTCCTTCATATAACATTGTTGAACTCCTGTGTAGCTTCTTCTTCATATAACATTGTTGAACTCCTGTGTAGCTTCTCCTTCATATAACATTGTTGAACTCCTGTGTAGCTTCTCTTCTTCATTAAACATTGCTGAAATCCTGTGGAGCTTCTTATTCATATAACATTGTTGAACTCCTGTGTAGCTTCTTCTTCATATAACATTGTTGAACTCCTGTGTAGCTTCTTCTTCATATAACATTGTTGAACTCCTGTGTAGCTTCTCCTTCATATAACATTGTTGAACTCCTGTGTAGCTTCTCCTTCATATAACATTGTTGAACTACTGTGTAGCTTCTTCTTCATATAACATTGTTGAACTCCTGTGTAGCTTCTCCTTCATATAACATTGTTGAACTCCTGTGTAGCTTCTCCTTCATATAACATTGTTGAACTCCTGTGTAGCTTCTCCTTCATATAACATTGTTGAACTACTGTGTAGCTTCTCCTTCATATAACATTGTTGAACTCCTGTGTAGCTTCTCCTTCATATAACATTGTTGAACTCCTGTGTAGCTTCTCCTTCATATAACATTGTTGAACTCCTGTGTAGCTTCTCCTTCATATAACATTGTTGAACTACTGTGTAGCTTCTTCTTCATATAACATTGTTGAACTCCTGTGTAGCTTCTCCTTCATATAACATTGTTGAACTCCTGTGTAGCTTCTCCTTCATATAACATTGTTGAACTCCTGTGTAGCTTCTCCTTCATATAACATTGTTGAACTACTGTGTAGCTTCTCCTTCATATAACATTGTTGAACTCCTGTGTAGCTTCTCCTTCATATAACATTGTTGAACTCCTGTGTAGCTTCTCCTTCATATAACATTGTTGAACTCCTGTGTAGCTTCTCCTTCATATAACATTGTTGAACTACTGTGTAGCTTCTTCTTCATATAACATTGTTGAACTCCTGTGTAGCTTCTTCTTCATATAACATTGTTGAACTCCTGTGTAGCTTCTTCTTCATATAACATTGTTGAACTCCTGTGTAGCTTCTCCTTCATATAACATTGTTGAACTACTGTGTAGCTTTTTTTTCATATAAAATTGTTGAACTCTTGTGTAGCTTGTTCTTCATATAACATTGTTGAACTCCTGTGTAGCTGCTTCTTCATATAACATTGTTGAACTCCTGTGTAGCTTCTTCTTCATATAACATTGTTGAACTACTGTGTAGCTTCTTCTTCATATAACATTGCTGAACTCCTGTGTAGCTTCTCCTTCATATAACATTGTTGAACTACTGTGTAGCTTCTTCTTCATATAACATTGTTGAACTCCTGTGTAGCTTCTTCTTCATATAACATTGTTGAACTCCTGTGTAGCTTCTCCTTCATATAACATTGTTGAACTACTGTGTAGCTTCTTCTTCATATAACATTGTTGAACTCCTGTGTAGCTTCTTCTTCATATAACATTGTTGAACTCCTGTGTAGTTTCTCCTTCATATAACATTGCTGAACTGCTGTGTAGTTTCTCCTTCATATAACATTGTTGAACTCCTGTGTAGCTTCTCCTTCATATAACATTGCTGAACATCTGTGTAGCTTCTCCATCTTAGAACATTGCTGAACTACCGTGTAGCTTCTCCTTCATACAACATTGCTGAACTACCGTGTAGCTTCTCTTCATATAACATTGTTGAACTCCTGTGTAGCTTTTCCTCCATTAAACATTGCTGATCTCCTGTGTAGCTTCTTCTTCATATAACATTGTTGAACTCCTGTGTAGCTTCTCCTTCATATAACATTGTTGAAATCTTGTGTAGCTTCTTCTTCATTAAACATTGCTGAACTCCTGTGTAGCTTCTTCTTCATATAACATTGTTGAAATCTTGTGTAGCTTCTTCTTCATTAAACATTGCTGAACTCCTGTGTAGCTTCTCCTTCATTAAACATTGTTGAACTACTGTGTAGCTTCTTCTTCATATAACATTGTTGAACTCCTGTGTAGCTTCTTCTTCATATAACATTGTTGAACTACTGTGTAGCTTCTTCTTCATATAACATTGTTGAACTCCTGTGTAGCTTCTTCTTCATATAACATTGTTGAACTCCTGTGTAGCTTCTCCTTCATATAACATTGTTGAAATCCCGTGTAGCTTCTTCTTCATTAAACATAGGTTGAACTACTGTGTAGCTTCTTCTTCATATAACATTGTTGAACTCCTGTGTAGCTTCTTCTTCATATAACATTGTTGAACTCCTGTGTAGCTTTCTCTTCATATAACATTGTTGAACTCCTGTGTAGCTTCTCCTTCCTATAACATTGTTGAAATCCCGTGTAGCTTTTTCTTCATTAAACATAGTTTGAACTACTGTGCAGCTTCTTCTTCATATAACATTGTTGAACTCCTGTGTAGCTTCTTCTTCATATAACATTGTTGAACTCCTGTGTAGCTTTCTCTTCATATAACATTGTTGAACTCCTGTGTAGCTTCTCCTTCCTATAACATTGTTGAAATCCCGTGTAGCTTCTTCTTCATTAAACATAGGTTGAACTACTGTGCAGCTTCTTCTTCATATAACATTGTTGAACTCCTGTGTAGCTTCTTCTTCATATAACATTGTTGAACTCCTGTGTAGCTTCTCCTTCATATAACATTGTTGAAATCTTGTGTAGCTTCTTCTTCATTAAACTTTGCTGAACTCCTGTGTAGCTTCTTCTTCATATAACATTGTTGAACTCCTGTGTAGCTTCTTCTTCATATAACATTGTTGAACTCCTGTGTAGCTTCTTCTTCATATAACATTGTTGAACTCCTGTGTAGCTTCTCCTTCATATAACATTGCTGTACTGCTGTGTAGTTTCTCCTTTATATAACATTGTTGAACTCCTGTGTAGCTTCTCCTTCATATAACATTGCTGAACATCTGTGTAGCTTCTCCATCTTAGAACATTGCTGAACTACCGTGTAGCTTCTCCTTCATACAACATTGCTGAACTACCGTTTAGCTTCTCTTTCATATAACATTGTTGAAACCCTGTGTAGCTTTTTCTTCATTAAACATTGCTGTTCTCCTGTGTAGCTTCTTCTTCATGAGACATTGCTGAACTCCTGTGTAGCTTCTCCTTCATATAACATTGTTGAAATCTTGTGTAGCTTCTTCTTCATTAAACATTGCTTGAACTGTGTGTAGCTTCTTCTTCATATAACATTGTTGAACTCCTGTGTAGCTTCTCCTTCATTAAACATTGTTGAACTCCTGTGTAGCTTCTTCTTCATATAACATTGTTGAACTCCTGTGTAGCTTCTTCTTCATATAACATTGTTGAACTACTGTGTAGCTTCTTCTTCATATAACATTGTTGAACTCCTGTGTAGCTTCTTCTTCATATAACATTGTTGAACTCCTGTAGCTTTTTCTTCATATAACATTGTTGAACTCCTGTGTAGCTTCTCCTTCATATAACATTGTTGAACTCCTGTGTAGCTTCTTCTTCATATAACATTGTTGAACTCCTGTGTAGCTTCTTCTTCATATAACATTGTTGAACTCCTGTGTAGCTTCTTCTTCATTAAACATTGTTGAACTACTGTGTAGCTTCTTCTTCATATAACATTGTTGAACTCCTGTGTAGCTTCTTCTTCATATAACATTGTTGAACTCCTGTGTAGCTTCTCCTTCATATAACATTGTTGAACTCCTGTGTAGCTTCTTCTTCATATAACATTGTTGAACTCCTGTGTAGCTTCTCCTTCATATAACATTGTTGAACTCCTGTGTAGCTTCTCTTCTTCATTAAACATTGCTTAACTCCTGTGTAGCGTCTCCTTCATATAACATTGTTGAACTCCTGTGTAGCTTCTTCTTCATATAACATTGTTGAAATCCCGTGTAGCTTCTTCTTCATATAACATTGTTGAACTCCTGTGTAGCTTCTCCTTCATATAACATTGTTGAACTCCTGTGTAGCTTCTCCTTCATATAACATTGTTGAACTACTGTGTAGCTTCTTCTTCATATAACATTGTTGAACTCCTGTGTAGCTTCTCCTTCATATAACATTGTTGAACTCCTGTGTAGCTTCTCCTTCATATAACATTGTTGAACTCCTGTGTAGCTTCTCCTTCATATAACATTGTTGAACTACTGTGTAGCTTCTCCTTCATATAACATTGTTGAACTCCTGTGTAGCTTCTCCTTCATATAACATTGTTGAACTCCTGTGTAGCTTCTCCTTCATATAACATTGTTGAACTCCTGTGTAGCTTCTCCTTCATATAACATTGTTGAACTACTGTGTAGCTTCTTCTTCATATAACATTGTTGAACTCCTGTGTAGCTTCTCCTTCATATAACATTGTTGAACTCCTGTGTAGCTTCTCCTTCATATAACATTGTTGAACTCCTGTGTAGCTTCTCCTTCATATAACATTGTTGAACTACTGTGTAGCTTCTCCTTCATATAACATTGTTGAACTCCTGTGTAGCTTCTCCTTCATATAACATTGTTGAACTCCTGTGTAGCTTCTCCTTCATATAACATTGTTGAACTCCTGTGTAGCTTCTCCTTCATATAACATTGTTGAACTACTGTGTAGCTTCTTCTTCATATAACATTGTTGAACTCCTGTGTAGCTTCTTCTTCATATAACATTGTTGAACTCCTGTGTAGCTTCTTCTTCATATAACATTGTTGAACTCCTGTGTAGCTTCTCCTTCATATAACATTGTTGAACTACTGTGTAGCTTTTTTTTCATATAAAATTGTTGAACTCTTGTGTAGCTTGTTCTTCATATAACATTGTTGAACTCCTGTGTAGCTGCTTCTTCATATAACATTGCTGAACTCCTGTGTAGCTTCTTCTTCATATAACATTGTTGAACTACTGTGTAGCTTCTTCTTCATATAACATTGTTGAACTCCTGTGTAGCTTCTCCTTCATATAACATTGTTGAACTACTGTGTAGCTTCTTCTTCATATAACATTGTTGAACTCCTGTGTAGCTTCTTCTTCATATAACATTGTTGAACTCCTGTGTAGCTTCTCTTCATATAACATTGTTGAACTCCTGTGTAGCTTCTTCTTCATATAACATTGTTGAACTCCTGTGTAGCTTCTTCTTCATATAACATTGTTGAACTCCTGTGTAGCTTCTCCTTCATATAACATTGTTGAACTGCTGTGTAGTTTCTCCTTCATATAACATTGTTGAACTCCTGTGTAGCTTCTCCTTCATATAACATTGTTGAACTCTGTGTAGCTTCTCCTTCATATAACATTGTTGAACTACCGTGTAGCTTCTCCTTCATATAACATTGTTGAACTACTGTGTAGCTTCTCTTCATATAACATTGTTGAAACCCTGTGTAGCTTTTCCTCCATTAAACATTGTTGAACTCCTGTGTAGCTTCTTCTTCATATAACATTGTTGAACTCCTGTGTAGCTTCTCCTTCATATAACATTGTTGAAATCTTGTGTAGCTTCTTCTTCATATAAACATTGTTGAACTCCTGTGTAGCTTCTTCTTCATATAACATTGTTGAAATCTTGTGTAGCTTCTTCTTCATTAAACATTGCTGAACTCGTGTGTAGCTTCTCCTTCATTAAACATTGTTGAACTACTGTGTAGCTTCTTCTTCATATAACATTGTTGAACTCCTGTGTAGCTTCTTCTTCATATAACATTGTTGAACTACTGTGTAGCTTCTTCTTCATATAACATTGTTGAACTCCTGTGTAGCTTCTTCTTCATATAACATTGTTGAACTCCTGTGTAGCTTCTCCTTCATATAACATTGTTGAACTCCTGTGTAGCTTCTTCTTCATTAAACATTGTTGAACTACTGTGTAGCTTCTTCTTCATATAACATTGTTGAACTCCTGTGTAGCTTCTTCTTCATATAACATTGTTGAACTCCTGTGTAGCTTTCTCTTCATATAACATTGTTGAACTCCTGTGTAGCTTCTCCTTCCTATAACATTGTTGAAATCCCGTGTAGCTTTTTCTTCATTAAACATAGTTTGAACTACTGTGCAGCTTCTTCTTCATATAACATTGTTGAACTCCTGTGTAGCTTCTTCTTCATATAACATTGTTGAACTCCTGTGTAGCTTCTCTTCATATAACATTGTTGAACTCCTGTGTAGCTTCTCCTTCATATAACATTGTTGAACTCCTGTGTAGCTTCTTCTTCATTAAACATTGGTTGAACTACTGTGCAGCTTCTTCTTCATATAACATTGTTGAACTCCTGTGTAGCTTCTTCTTCATATAACATTGTTGAACTCCTGTGTAGCTTCTCCTTCATATAACATTGTTGAACTCCTGTGTAGCTTCTTCTTCATATAACATTGTTGAACTCCTGTGTAGCTTCTCCTTCATATAACATTGTTGAACTCCTGTGTAGCTTCTCTTCTTCATATAACATTGTTGAACTCCTGTGTAGCTTCTTCTTCATATAACATTGTTGAACTCCTGTGTAGCTTCTTCTTCATATAACATTGTTGAACTCCTGTGTAGCTTCTTCTTCATATAACATTGTTGAACTCCTGTGTAGCTTCTCCTTCATATAACATTGTTGAACTCCTGTGTAGCTTCTCCTTCATATAACATTGTTGAACTACTGTGTAGCTTCTTCTTCATATAACATTGTTGAACTCCTGTGTAGCTTCTCCTTCATATAACATTGTTGAACTCCTGTGTAGCTTCTCCTTCATATAACATTGTTGAACTACTGTGTAGCTTCTTCTTCATATAACATTGTTGAACTCCTGTGTAGCTTCTTCTTCATATAACATTGTTGAACTCCTGTGTAGCTTCTTCTTCATATAACATTGTTGAACTCCTGTGTAGCTTCTCCTTCATATAACATTGTTGAACTACTGTGTAGCTTCTTCTTCATATAACATTGTTGAACTCCTGTGTAGCTTCTTCTTCATATAACATTGTTGAACTCCTGTGTAGCTTCTTCTTCATATAACATTGTTGAGCTCCTGTGTAGCTTCTCCTTCATATAACATTGTTGAACTACTGTGTAGCTTCTTCTTCATATAACATTGTTGAACTCCTGTGTAGCTTCTTCGTCATATAACATTGTTGAACTCCTGTGTAGCTTCTCCTTCATATAACATTGTTGAACTACTGTGTAGCTTCTTCTTCATATAACATTGTTGAACTCCTGTGTAGCTTCTTCTTCATATAACATTGTTGAACTCCTGTGTAGCTTCTTCTTCATATAACATTGTTGAACTCCTGTGTAGCTTCTCCTTCATATAACATTGCTGTACTGCTGTGTAGTTTCTCCTTCATATAACATTGTTGAACTCCTGTGTAGCTTCTCCTTCATATAACATTGCTGAACATCTGTGTAGCTTCTCCTTCTTATAACATTGTTGAACTCCGTGTAGCTTCTCCTTCATATAACATTGTTGAACTACTGTGTAGCTTCTCTTTCATATAACATTGTTGAAACCCTGTGTAGCTTTTTCTTCATTAAACATTGCTGAACTCCTGTGTAGCTTCTTCTTCATGAGACATTGCTGAACTCCTGTGTAGCTTCTCCTTCATATAACATTGTTGAACTCCTGTGTAGCTTCTTCTTCATTAAACTTTGCTGAACTGCTGTGTAGCTTCTTCTTCATATAACATTGTTGAAATCTTGTGTAGCTTCTTCTTCATTAAACATTGCTGAACTCGTGTGTAGCTTCTCCTTCATTAAACATTGCTGAACTCCTGTGTAGCTTCTTCTTCATATAACATTGTTGAAATCCCGTGTAGCTTCTTCTTCATATAACATTGTTGAACTACTGTGTAGCTTCTTCTTCATATAACATTGTTGAACTCCTGTGCAGCTTCTTCTTCATATAACATTGTTGAACTCCTGTGTAGCTTTTTCTTCATATAACATTGTTGAACTCCTGTGTAGCTTCTCCTTCCTATAACATTGTTGAACTCCCGTGTAGCTTCTTCTTCATATAACATTGTTGAACTCCTGTGTAGCTTCTTCTTCATATAACATTGTTGAACTCCTGTGTAGCTTCTTCTTCATTAAACATTGCTGAACTCCTGTGTAGCTTCTCCTTCATATAACATTGTTGAACTCCTGTGTAGCTTCTCCTTCATATAACATTGTTGAACTCCTGTGTAGCTTCTCTTCTTCATTAAACATTGCTGAACTCCTGTGTAGCTTCTTCTTCATATAACATTGTTGAAATCCCGTGTAGCTTCTTCTTCATATAACATTGTTGAACTCCTGTGTAGCTTCTCCTTCATATAACATTGTTGAACTCCTGTGTAGCTTCTTCTTCATAAAACATTTTTGAACTCCTGTGTAGCTTCTTGTTCATATAACATTGTTGAACTTGTGTAGCTTCTTCTTCATATAACATTGTTGAACTCCTGTGTAGCTTCTCCTTCATATAACATTGTTGAACTACTGTGTAGCTTCTTCTTCATATAACATTGTTGAACTCATGTGTAGCTTCTTCTTCATATAACATTGTTGAACTCCTGTGTAGCTTCTTCTTCATATAACATTGTTGAACTCCTGTGTAGCTTCTCCTTCATATAACATTGTTGAACTACTGTGTAGCTTCTTCTTCATATAACATTGTTGAACTCCTGTGTAGCTTCTTCTTCATATAACATTGTTGAACTCCTGTGTAGCTTCTCCTTCATATAACATTGTTGAACTCCTGTGTAGCTTCTTCTTCATATAACATTGTTGAACTACTGTGTAGCTTCTTCTTCATATAACATTGTTGAACTCCTGTGTAGCTTCTCCTTCATATAACATTGTTGAACTCCTGTGTAGCTTCTCCTTGATATAACATTGTTGAACTACTGTGTAGCTTCTTCTTCATATAACATTTTTGAACTCCTGTGTAGCTTCTTCTTCATATAACATTGTTGAACTCATGTGTAGCTTCTTCTTCATATAACATTGTTGAACTCCTGTGTAGCTTCTCCTTCATATAACATTGTTGAACTACTGTGTAGCTTCTTCTTCATATAACATTGTTGAACTCCTGTGTAGCTTCTTCTTCATATAACATTGTTGAACTCCTGTGTAGCTTCTTCTTCATATAACATTGTTGAACTCCTGTGTAGCTTCTCCTTTATATAACATTGTTGAACTACTGTGTAGCTTCTTCTTCATATAACATTCTTGAACTCCTGTGTAGATTCTTCTTCATATAACATTGTTGAGCTCCTGTGTAGCTTCTCCTTCATATAACATTGTTGAACTACTGTGTAGTTTCTTCTTCATATAACATTGTTGAACTCCTGTGTAGCTTCTTCTTCATATAACATTGTTGAACTCCTGTGTAGCTTCTTCTTCATATAACATTGTTGAACTCCTGTGTAGCTTCTCCTTCATATAACATTGTTGAACTACTGTGTAGCTTCTTCTTCATATAACATTGTTGAACTCCTGTGTAGCTTCTTCTTCATATAACATTGTTGAACTCCTGTGTAGCTTCTTCTTCATATAACATTGTTGAACTCCTGTGTAGCTTCTCCTTTATATAACATTGTTGAACTACTGTGTAGCTTCTTCTTCATATAACATTGTTGAACTCCTGTGTAGTTTCTTCTTCATATAACATTGTTGAACTCCTGTGTAGCTTCTTCTTCATATAACATTGTTGAACTCCTGTGTAGCTTCTTCTTCATATAACATTGTTGAACTCCTGTGTAGCTTCTTCTTCATATAACATTGTTGAACTCATGTGTAGCTTCTTCTTCATATAACATTGTTGAACTCCTGTGTAGCTTCTTCTTCATATAACATTGTTGAACTCCTGTGTAGCTTCTCCTTCATATAACATTGTTGAACTACTGTGTAGCTTCTTCTTCATATAACATTGTTGAACTCATGTGTAGCTTCTTCTTCATATAACATTGTTGAACTCCTGTGTAGCTTCTTCTTCATATAACATTGTTGAACTCCTGTGTAGCTTCTCCTTCATATAACATTGTTGAACTACTGTGTAGCTTCTTCTTCATATAACATTCTTGAACTCCTGTGTAGCTTCTTCTTCATATAACATTGTTGAGCTCCTGTGTAGCTTCTCCTTCATATAACATTGTTGAACTACTGTGTAGTTTCTTCTTCATATAACATTGTTGAACTCCTGTGTAGCTTCTTCTTCATATAACATTGTTGAACTCCTGTGTAGCTTCTCTTCTTCATTAAACATTGCTGAACTCCTGTGTAGCTTCTCCTTCATATAACATTGTTGAACTACTGTGTAGTTTCTTCTTCATATAACATTGTTGAACTCCTGTGTAGCTTCTTCTTCATATAACATTGTTGAACTCCTGTGTAGCTTCTCTTCTTCATTAAACATTGCTGAACTCCTGTGTAGCTTCTCCTTCATATAACATTGTTGAACTACTGTGTAGCTTCTTCTTCATATAACATTGTTGAACTCATGTGTAGCTTCTTCTTCATATAACATTGTTGAACTCCTGTGTAGCTTCTTTTTCATATAACATTGTTGAAATCCCGTGTAGTTTCTCCTTCATATAACATTGCTTCTTGTTTGAAGGCGTCTGAGACATTATGTAAGTACTTTTGATTCAGGGCCTCTGAGACATTATGTATGTACTTTTGATTGAGGACCTCTGAGACATTATGTAAGTACTTATGATTGAGGACCTCTGAGATATTATGTATGTACTTTTGATTGAAGTCCTCTGAGACATTATGTAAGTACTTTTGATTGAGGACCTCTGAGACATTATGTAAGTAATTTTGATTGAAGGCATCTGAGACATTATGTATGTACTTTTGATTGAAGGCTTCTGAGGCATTATGTATGCACTTTTGATTGAGGGCCACTGAGACATTATGTAAGTACTTTTGATTGAGGGCCTCTGAGACATTATGTATGTACTTTTTATTGAGGACCTCTGAGACATTATGTATGTACTTTTGATTGAGGGCCTCTGAGACATTATGTATGTACTTTTGATTGAGGGCCTCTGAGACATTATGTAAGTACTTTTTATTGAGGGCCTCTGAGACATTATGTAAGTACTTTTGATTAAGGGCCTCTGAGACATTATGTAAGTGCTTTTGATTAAGGGCCTCTGAGCCATTATGTAAGTACTTTTGATTGAAGGCCTTTGAGACATTATGTATGTATTTTTGATTGAAGGCCTCTGAGACATTATGTATTTACTTTTGATTGAGGGCCTCTGAGACATTATGTAAGTACTTTTGATTGAAGGCCTCTGAGACATTATGTAAGTACTTTTGATTCAGGGCCTCTGAGACATTATGTAAGTACTTTTGATTCAGGGCCTCTGAGACATTATGTAAGTACTTTTGATTCAGGGCCTCTGAGACATTATGTAAGTACTTTTGATTGAGGGCCTCTGAGACATTTTGTATGTACTTTTGATTGAGGGCCTCTGAGACATTATGTATGTACTTTTGATTGAGGGTCTCTGAGACATTATGTATGTACTTTTGATTGAGGGCCTCTGAGACATTATGTATGTACTTTTGATTGAGGACCTCTAAGACATTATGTATGTACTTTTGATTGAAGGCCTCTGAGACATTATGTATGTACTTTTGATTGAAGGCTTCTGAGACATTATGTATTTACTTTTGATTGAGGGCCTCTGAGACATTATGTAAGTACTTTTGATTGAAGGCCTCTGAGACATTATGTAAGTACTTTTGATTCAGGGCCTCTGAGACATTATGTAAGTACTTTTGATTGAGGGCCTCTGAGACATTATGTAAGTACTTTTGATTCAGGGCCTCTGAGACATTATGTAAGTACTTTTGATTGAAGGCGTCTGAGACATTATGTAAGTACTTTTGATTCAGGGCCTCTGAGACATTATGTATGTACTTTTGATTGAGGACCTCTGAGACATTATGTAAGTATTTATGATTGAGGACCTCTGAGATATTATGTATGTACTTTTGATTGAAGTCCTCTGAGACATTATGTAAGTACTTTTGATTGAGGACCTCTGAGATATTATGTATGTACTTTTGATTGAAGTCCTCTGAGACATTATGTAAGTACTTTTGATTGAGGGCCTTTAAGACATTATGTAAGTATTTTGTTGTCGAAGGATTAGGAAATATTTGTGAACGTCTACAAGCAAAAACTACCACAGCTTAGAATATAAGCCCTACTATTGAGAGCAAAGGGCCACTTAATTCTACATTGATTTCTAATAAAAGCAATGGGGGGTATCTTTGTTCCGAAGAATAAAAAAATGATTAGAATATTTGGGAGAAAGACAAGTTTGGTTTCGTAAACAAATTTATTTAGATGGGAAAGTTCTTCAAAAAGTTCAAACAGTTTCAAACATGCGGAAAAAAATCAAATACATTTGGAGAAGAACATAGAAGGATTGTTTTTTTTTGGTTTTTTTTTTCAATTTCGCGCAAAGCTACATGAGTCTGCAATAGTCATCCCTAATTTAGCAGTGTAAGACTAGCGGGAAGGCAGCTAGTCATCACCACCTACCGTCACTCTTGGGCTACTCTTTTACCAACAAATAGTGAGATTTACCGTCACATTATATTGTACCCACGGCTGAAAGGGCAAGCATGTTTGGTGCGACCGTGATTCGAACCCGCGACTCTCAGAAAAATAGAAGGAATAAAATTAATAAATAATTGAAGAAAACATGAAAATAATACATTTTAGTTTTTCAAAACATCAAGATGAGGAAAGATGAAAAAATTAATACAAAAACACAGATAAACAATGGGAACTAAATGAGTGAAAGGAACAATATATATATGATAATAGGAGGGAAGATAAGGAAGAATAAAGAGGGAACAATATATATATGATAATAGGAGGGAATATACTGAAAGAATAAACAGGGAACAATATATATATGATAATAGGAGGGAAGATAAGGAAGAATAAACAGGGAACAATATATATATGATAATAGGAGGGAAGATAAGGAAGAATAAAGAGGGAACAATATATATATGATAATAGGAGGGAAGATAAGGAAGAATAAACAGGAACAATTTTATATGATAGTAAAAGGAAGATAAGGAAGAATATACAGGAACAATATATATATATGATAATAGGAGGGAAGATAGGGAAGAATAAACAGGGAACAATATGTATATGATAGTAAAAGGAAGATAAGGAAGAATAAACAGGAACAATATGTATATGATATAATAATAGGAAGATAAGGAAGAATAATAAGAGAACAATATGTATATGATAATAGAAGGGAAGATAAGGAAGAATAAACAGGAACAATATATATATGATAACAGAAGGAAGATACAGGGAAGAATAAAGAGGAACAATATATATATGATAATAGGAGGAAGATAAGGAAGAATAAAGAGGGAACAATATATATGATAATAGAAGGAAGATACAGGAAGAACAAAGAGAGAACAATATATATATATAATAGGAGGAAGATAAGGAAAGAATAAAAGAGGAACAATATGTATATGATAATAGTTGGGAAGATGCAGGAAGAATAAAGAGGGAACAATATATATATGATAATAGGAGGGAAGATACAAGAAGAATAAACAGGGAACAATATATATATGATAATAGGAGGGAAGATACAGAAAGAATAAACAGGGAACAATATATATATGATAATAGGAGGAAAGATACAGGAAGAATAAACAGGGAACAATATATATATGATAATAGGAGGGAAGATACAGAAATAATAAACAGGGAACAATATATATATGATAATAGGAGGGGAGATACAGGAAAAATAAACATGTTTTTTTTCCAATAAAGGCCTTTAATATATTTGCATTCCCAATATTTATCGAGAGAAAAAATTAATGTTTTAAAGAGTGATTGCTTAAAAATTACGCAATAAGCTACACAATGAACCATCTGCGCTCTGTCCATCACTGGTATCGAAACTCGGTTTCTAGCGATGTTAGTTCTCAGACATGCAGCTGTGTCGCTGAGGGGCGTTGTAAGGAGAGTTCTCTCCTTTAACTCCGGTAATAAACCAAATAAACTAATTATAGAAGATATACAAGAATGTATTAGGGTAATAATGAATACTTGAAACAAATAAAGAGTTTTTTTTATCTTAAAAAGGAACCTGTAACTTGACATAACATATGAATAATAAATATACGTATAAGGATGTGTCATTCAAAGTCTGGTTTGTGTAGAATTACATTCAAATTTACACAAGTTCTGTCTACTCTAGCCGGCCCTAATTTAGCACTTAAAGATTACAGGAAAGACAATGGTTATCACTTTCAATTCTTGTACTATTATTTTACCAACAAATAGTGGTACTGACCGTCACATTTAACGCTCCTATCAAAGATGTTTTCCATTTCAACCAGGTGGCTAGGATGTTTGTCTCGCCATCTGAGGGTATGGAGACAAGCGTCCTAATTCCAAGTCCTACATGGCCAGGTTGGTTAAGGCGTTCGACTCGTAATCTGAGAGTTGCGGGTTCGAATCCCCATCACACCAAACATTCTTGCCCTTTCAGCCGTGGGGCGTTAAAAGTGACAGTCAATCCCGCTATTCGTTGGTAAAAGAGTAGCTTAAGAGATGGCAGTAGGTGGTGATGGCTAGCTGCCTTCCCTCTAGTCTTACACTGCTAAATTAGGGACGGCTAGCGCAGATAGCTCTCGAGTAGTTTTGCGAGAAATAAAAAAAGAACAACAAAAAAGCGTCGTGTTCACCTGAAATTTGTTAATAAAGTAAATGAAGAAATCAAAGTATATATAATTTAAATATATATATATATATATAAATTTGTGTTATAGTTGTCCTATAAGTGTTAGCCATAAGTCAACGGATTCACTAGTTTTGTTCATAAAATTAATATATGCCAACAAATCTTTGGAACTTCAACAGAAGCAAAAGCGGCCCCAACTTATTCTACTTTAGTGATAGGTTATTTTGAAACTAAAATGTTAAATATTTTATCGAGCTGTTTTGAAAAGAGTTACATTAAGAACTTGATGCAAAAGAGTTTTAAATGGTTGTTTTCTGTTGTGAAACAATTCCTTTGACTTCGGAATTTTAAAAAAAAATTTTGATTCAAGCTAACCCTAACATAAAGTTTACATCTTATGTGGCTACTTTGGTTGTATTTTAGATATATAAAAATGGAAGACTGTGAGACTGGGGTAAATGTTTGTTAGAAATCCACTTATTTCCCTCCTCCCAGTATTTAAATGTTCATAGTAAACATCCTAAATATGAAATTAAATAGGATACAAAGGCCATGAATGCCAATGGGATGGTTGGTAGTTCATCAATAGATTCGAGTAGAACATGGTATGTGCTTGATTGTAAAGCAGCTTTTGCAGCTGATACAAGTAAAAATAAATAAATCTAGCCAATTTTAAGTCTTTATTTTATAGACCATTGCTTCAGCTAGTAATTCAGACATAATTATTCGCAAGTGGTGATTAGCTTGGAGTTGACAGATATGCTTGATTCTGCATCAGGGTTCATTCCATGGAAGAATGAATTAGTTTTGAAAGCGGTTCATGGTTCATGCGTTGCAACTTTAGATCTCCATCAGAAGTTATCTGCTGTGCCACAGAT
This sequence comes from Tachypleus tridentatus, assembly GCF_004210375.1. Lineage (NCBI taxonomy): Eukaryota > Metazoa > Arthropoda > Merostomata > Xiphosura > Limulidae > Tachypleus > Tachypleus tridentatus. The sequence continues at coordinate 3,374,283 of NW_027467777.1, forward strand.
GAATTGTAACTGTAAATATTTGATGAAAATATAAAATGTCATGTGCAAGAACAGTAGATTGGATAAGATGATGACCTAAGAAATTTACAAATGTACAAATAGTGCTTTGCAACATCCTGAGGACGCTCTCAGGTTACAACATTGTCTAATGCTGAGTTTGTGGCAATTAAGAAAACAAACTTATAAAACAATTACACTTACAGTTACTGCTCCGAAAGTGACTTATATTCTGGGAAATGGTTAGCACGCAATGGTTGGTGTGGTGTTTGAAGGGAAACTTAAACAAGTAGTGAAGACAGCATAACATCAGGTGAACCACATCAACAGACAAATATATTGGTGCCAGTGAACTTAAGGTCACTGGTTCAAATAAGCAAGGAAACTTTGGAATGACAGTGAAGTACTTTGTTAATGTATTTGTCCAAACAAGTAGTTTATGGGAAGCATTTATATCATTCAGTATTATGTAGACAACAGAGACATCATGTTTTATATCAGACAAATAACATGCAGATTTTATTTGCACACCAGTATTGAAAGGGACTGGAGTTTGAAGTGTCATATTATTGAATGTCCAGAGATAGTCTAGTCATTACTAGCAGTGAGTGTAAGAAAGACAATGAGCACATATATGATATGTTGACTTCAGGCGAGTGAACAAGATGTGATATGTGATGATGCATTTCTGTTACAATGCACATAGATGAATGTCTTGATATATTTAAGTCATCACTCTACTTTAGTTCACTAGATCTCTCCTCCGGCTACAAGAAACTCAAGTTGTATAACGAAGGCAGATCCAAGACTGTTTTAAGCACATAATAAGGCTAGTATAAGATTCTTGTCACGCCATTTAACCTCTATATTGAACCAAGTGATTTTAAAGAAGTCGCATTATATATAATTCAATGAAAATGACTTTTATTTAAGTTAACGACACTTTAGTATTTTATTGAATATTACATACACAGTTGAAAACCTCACAAAGGTATTTCATTGTTTATGATAAACAAGTATGAAATGTAGGACAAAAAATGTTCTCTTATGTGCACACACATAAAGTGTTTTGGACATATAGTAAGTAAAATGGTTAAAAACTATGAATAAGAAGGAATTCAGATGTTTTTTTGGACTTGCATTATAAGACAGATATTTTCTGTCTAATACTTTGAAAGTAACAACCACACAGCCAACCTGTGAGGCTGGTTTTACTGGTCAAACATCCAACTTGTGATGATAGTTTTACTAGTCAAACAGTCAACCTGTGAAACTGGTTCTACTGGCCAAAACACCAACTTGAGATGATAGTTTTACTAGTCAAAAAGTCAACCTGTGAAACTGGTAATACTGGCCAAAACAGCCAACATGTGATGATAGTTTTACTAGTCAAAAAGTCAACCTGTGAAACTGGTTCTGCTGGACAAAACAGCCAACATGTGATGATAGTTTTACTAGTCAAAAGTCAACCTGTGAAACTGGTAATACTGGCCAAAACAGCCAACATGTGATGATAGTTTTACTAGTCAAACAGTCAACCTGTGAAGCTGGTTCTACTGGCCAAAACAGCCAACTTGTGATGATAGTTTTACTAGTCAAACAGTCAACCTGTGAAGATGGTTCTACTGGCCAAATATCCAACTTGTGATGATAGTTTTACTAGTCAAACAGTCAACCTGTGAAACTGGTTCTACTGGCCAAACATCCAACTGGTGATGATAGTTTTACTAGTCAAACAGTCTACCTGTGAAGCTGGTTCTACTGGCCAAACATCCAACTTGTGATGATAGTTTTACTAGTCAAACAGTCAACCTTTGAAACTGGTTCTACTGGCCAAACATCCAACTTGTGATGATAGTTCTACTGGCCAAACATCCAACTTGTGATGATAGTTTTACTAATCAAACAGTCAACCTGTGAAACAGGTTCTACTGGCCAAAACAGCCAACTTGTGATGATAGTTTTACTAGTCAAAAGTCAACCTGTGAAACTGGTTCTACTGGCCAAAACAGCCAACATGTGATGATAGTTTTACTAATCAAATAGTCAACCTGTGAAGCTGGTTCTACTGGCCAAACATCCAACTTGTGATGATAGTTTTACTAGTCAAACAGTCAACCTGTGAAACAGGTTCTACTGGCCAAACATCCAACTGGTGATGATAGTTTTACTAGTCAAACCGTCAACCTGTGAAACTGGTTCTACTGGCCAAACATCCAACTTGTGTTGATAGTTTTACTCGTCAAACAGTCAACTTGTGAAACAGGTTCTACTGGCCAAAACAGCCAACTTGAGATGATAGATTTACTAGTCAAAAGTCAACCTGTGAAACTGGTAATACTGGCCAAAAC
>NW_027467777.1:3377130-3407703 GCF_004210375.1 Tachypleus tridentatus
AACTTAATCGTAAAATAAAGAAGCCAGGTAACTACATAAATAATGAACAAAGTACAAAATCATGTTAGTGTAACAATAATAAAGCCAGGTCATAATTAAAACCATTAATTTAGAGGACATAATGTTATTTATACAAAAAGAAGCCATGCAACAATCTAAAATATGAATATTGAAAGGAGGAAAGCTAGTTCTTTTATAAAGAAGCCATGTAATAATACAAATAATCACTGTTGAATACACAAAGGTAGTTGAATAATAATGAAGCCATGTTACGGTATCAACAATGAATGTTGAGGAGAATAAATTTACTTCTATACTAAGGAAGCCATGTACCACATAAATGACATATATTGAAGATAATAAACTTAATCGTAAAATAAAGAAGCCAGGTAACTACATAAATAATGAACAAAGTACAAAATCATGTTAGTGTAACAATAATAAAGCCAGGTCATAATTAAAACCATTAATTTAGAGGACATAATGTTATTTATACAAAAAAGAAGCCATGCAACAATCTAAAATATGAATATTGAAAGGAGGAAAGCTAGTTCTTTTATAAAGAAGCCATGTAATAATACAAATAATCACTGTTGAATACACAAAGGTAGTTGAATAATAATGAAGCCATGTTACGGTATCAACAATGAATGTTGAGGAGAATAAATTTACTTCTATACTAAGGAAGCCATGTACCACATAAATGACATATATTGAAGATAATAAACTTAATCGTAAAATAAAGAAGCCAGGTAACTACATAAATAATGAACAAAGTACAAAATCATGTTAGTGTAACAATAATAAAGCCAGGTCATAATTAAAACCATTAATTTAGAGGACATAATGTTATTTATACAAAAAGAAGCCATGCAACAATCTAAAATATGAATATTGAAAGGAGGAAAGCTAGTTCTTTTATAAAGAAGCCATGTAATAATACAAATAATCACTGTTGAATACACAAAGGTAGTTGAATAATAATGAAGCCATGTTACGGTATCAACAATGAATGTTGAGGAGAATAAATTTACTTCTATACTAAGGAAGCCATGTACCACATAAATGACATATATTGAAGATAATAAACTTAATCGTAAAATAAAGAAGCCAGGTAACTACATAAATAATGAACAAAGTACAAAATCATGTTAGTGTAACAATAATAAAGCCAGGTCATAATTAAAACCATTAATTTAGAGGACATAATGTTATTTATACAAAAAGAAGCCATGCAACAATCTAAAATATGAATATTGAAAGGAGGAAAGCTAGTTCTTTTATAAAGAAGCCATGTAATAATACAAATAATCACTGTTGAATACACAAAGGTAGTTGAATAATAATGAAGCCATGTTACGGTATCAACAATGAATGTTGAGGAGAATAAATTTACTTCTATACTAAGGAAGCCATGTACCACATAAATGACATATATTGAAGATAATAAACTTAATCGTAAAATAAAGAAGCCAGGTAACTACATAAATAATGAACAAAGTACAAAATCATGTTAGTGTAACAATAATAAAGCCAGGTCATAATTAAAACCATTAATTTAGAGGACATAATGTTATTTATACAAAAAGAAGCCATGCAACAATCTAAAATATGAATATTGAAAGGAGGAAAGCTAGTTCTTTTATAAAGAAGCCATGTAATAATACAAATAATCACTGTTGAATACACAAAGGTAGTTGAATAATAATGAAGCCATGTTACGGTATCAACAATGAATGTTGAGGAGAATAAATTTACTTCTATACTAAGGAAGCCATGTACCACATAAATGACATATATTGAAGATAATAAACTTAATCGTAAAATAAAGAAGCCAGGTAACTACATAAATAATGAACAAAGTACAAAATCATGTTAGTGTAACAATAATAAAGCCAGGTCATAATTAAAACCATTAATTTAGAGGACATAATGTTATTTATACAAAAAGAAGCCATGCAACAATCTAAAATATGAATATTGAAAGGAGGAAAGCTAGTTCTTTTATAAAGAAGCCATGTAATAATACAAATAATCACTGTTGAATACACAAAGGTAGTTGAATAATAATGAAGCCATGTTACGGTATCAACAATGAATGTTGAGGAGAATAAATTTACTTCTATACTAAGGAAGCCATGTACCACATAAATGACATATATTGAAGATAATAAACTTAATCGTAAAATAAAGAAGCCAGGTAACTACATAAATAATGAACAAAGTACAAAATCATGTTAGTGTAACAATAATAAAGCCAGGTCATAATTAAAACCATTAATTTAGAGGACATAATGTTATTTATACAAAAAGAAGCCATGCAACAATCTAAAATATGAATATTGAAAGGAGGAAAGCTAGTTCTTTTATAAAGAAGCCATGTAATAATACAAATAATCACTGTTGAATACACAAAGGTAGTTGAATAATAATGAAGCCATGTTACGGTATCAACAATGAATGTTGAGGAGAATAAATTTACTTCTATACTAAGGAAGCCATGTACCACATAAATGACATATATTGAAGATAATAAACTTAATCGTAAAATAAAGAAGCCAGGTAACTACATAAATAATGAACAAAGTACAAAATCATGTTAGTGTAACAATAATAAAGCCAGGTCATAATTAAAACCATTAATTTAGAGGACATAATGTTATTTATACAAAAAGAAGCCATGCAACAATCTAAAATATGAATATTGAAAGGAGGAAAGCTAGTTCTTTTATAAAGAAGCCATGTAATAATACAAATAATCACTGTTGAATACACAAAGGTAGTTGAATAATAATGAAGCCATGTTACGGTATCAACAATGAATGTTGAGGAGAATAAATTTACTTCTATACTAAGGAAGCCATGTACCACATAAATGACATATATTGAAGATAATAAACTTAATCGTAAAATAAAGAAGCCAGGTAACTACATAAATAATGAACAAAGTACAAAATCATGTTAGTGTAACAATAATAAAGCCAGGTCATAATTAAAACCATTAATTTAGAGGACATAATGTTATTTATACAAAAAGAAGCCATGCAACAATCTAAAATATGAATATTGAAAGGAGGAAAGCTAGTTCTTTTATAAAGAAGCCATGTAATAATACAAATAATCACTGTTGAATACACAAAGGTAGTTGAATAATAATGAAGCCATGTTACGGTATCAACAATGAATGTTGAGGAGAATAAATTTACTTCTATACTAAGGAAGCCATGTACCACATAAATGACATATATTGAAGATAATAAACTTAATCGTAAAATAAAGAAGCCAGGTAACTACATAAATAATGAACAAAGTACAAAATCATGTTAGTGTAACAATAATAAAGCCAGGTCATAATTAAAACCATTAATTTAGAGGACATAATGTTATTTATACAAAAAGAAGCCATGCAACAATCTAAAATATGAATATTGAAAGGAGGAAAGCTAGTTCTTTTATAAAGAAGCCATGTAATAATACAAATAATCACTGTTGAATACACAAAGGTAGTTGAATAATAATGAAGCCATGTTACGGTATCAACAATGAATGTTGAGGAGAATAAATTTACTTCTATACTAAGGAAGCCATGTACCACATAAATGACATATATTGAAGATAATAAACTTAATCGTAAAATAAAGAAGCCAGGTAACTACATAAATAATGAACAAAGTACAAAATCATGTTAGTGTAACAATAATAAAGCCAGGTCATAATTAAAACCATTAATTTAGAGGACATAATGTTATTTATACAAAAAGAAGCCATGCAACAATCTAAAATATGAATATTGAAAGGAGGAAAGCTAGTTCTTTTATAAAGAAGCCATGTAATAATACAAATAATCACTGTTGAATACACAAAGGTAGTTGAATAATAATGAAGCCATGTTACGGTATCAACAATGAATGTTGAGGAGAATAAATTTACTTCTATACTAAGGAAGCCATGTACCACATAAATGACATATATTGAAGATAATAAACTTAATCGTAAAATAAAGAAGCCAGGTAACTACATAAATAATGAACAAAGTACAAAATCATGTTAGTGTAACAATAATAAAGCCAGGTCATAATTAAAACCATTAATTTAGAGGACATAATGTTATTTATACAAAAAGAAGCCATGCAACAATCTAAAATATGAATATTGAAAGGAGGAAAGCTAGTTCTTTTATAAAGAAGCCATGTAATAATACAAATAATCACTGTTGAATACACAAAGGTAGTTGAATAATAATGAAGCCATGTTACGGTATCAACAATGAATGTTGAGGAGAATAAATTTACTTCTATACTAAGGAAGCCATGTACCACATAAATGACATATATTGAAGATAATAAACTTAATCGTAAAATAAAGAAGCCAGGTAACTACATAAATAATGAACAAAGTACAAAATCATGTTAGTGTAACAATAATAAAGCCAGGTCATAATTAAAACCATTAATTTAGAGGACATAATGTTATTTATACAAAAAGAAGCCATGCAACAATCTAAAATATGAATATTGAAAGGAGGAAAGCTAGTTCTTTTATAAAGAAGCCATGTAATAATACAAATAATCACTGTTGAATACACAAAGGTAGTTGAATAATAATGAAGCCATGTTACGGTATCAACAATGAATGTTGAGGAGAATAAATTTACTTCTATACTAAGGAAGCCATGTACCACATAAATGACATATATTGAAGATAATAAACTTAATCGTAAAATAAAGAAGCCAGGTAACTACATAAATAATGAACAAAGTACAAAATCATGTTAGTGTAACAATAATAAAGCCAGGTCATAATTAAAACCATTAATTTAGAGGACATAATGTTATTTATACAAAAAGAAGCCATGCAACAATCTAAAATATGAATATTGAAAGGAGGAAAGCTAGTTCTTTTATAAAGAAGCCATGTAATAATACAAATAATCACTGTTGAATACACAAAGGTAGTTGAATAATAATGAAGCCATGTTACGGTATCAACAATGAATGTTGAGGAGAATAAATTTACTTCTATACTAAGGAAGCCATGTACCACATAAATGACATATATTGAAGATAATAAACTTAATCGTAAAATAAAGAAGCCAGGTAACTACATAAATAATGAACAAAGTACAAAATCATGTTAGTGTAACAATAATAAAGCCAGGTCATAATTAAAACCATTAATTTAGAGGACATAATGTTATTTATACAAAAAGAAGCCATGCAACAATCTAAAATATGAATATTGAAAGGAGGAAAGCTAGTTCTTTTATAAAGAAGCCATGTAATAATACAAATAATCACTGTTGAATACACAAAGGTAGTTGAATAATAATGAAGCCATGTTACGGTATCAACAATGAATGTTGAGGAGAATAAATTTACTTCTATACTAAGGAAGCCATGTACCACATAAATGACATATATTGAAGATAATAAACTTAATCGTAAAATAAAGAAGCCAGGTAACTACATAAATAATGAACAAAGTACAAAATCATGTTAGTGTAACAATAATAAAGCCAGGTCATAATTAAAACCATTAATTTAGAGGACATAATGTTATTTATACAAAAAAGAAGCCATGCAACAATCTAAAATATGAATATTGAAAGGAGGAAAGCTAGTTCTTTTATAAAGAAGCCATGTAATAATACAAATAATCACTGTTGAATACACAAAGGTAGTTGAATAATAATGAAGCCATGTTACGGTATCAACAATGAATGTTGAGGAGAATAAATTTACTTCTATACTAAGGAAGCCATGTACCACATAAATGACATATATTGAAGATAATAAACTTAATCGTAAAATAAAGAAGCCAGGTAACTACATAAATAATGAACAAAGTACAAAATCATGTTAGTGTAACAATAATAAAGCCAGGTCATAATTAAAACCATTAATTTAGAGGACATAATGTTATTTATACAAAAAGAAGCCATGCAACAATCTAAAATATGAATATTGAAAGGAGGAAAGCTAGTTCTTTTATAAAGAAGCCATGTAATAATACAAATAATCACTGTTGAATACACAAAGGTAGTTGAATAATAATGAAGCCATGTTACGGTATCAACAATGAATGTTGAGGAGAATAAATTTACTTCTATACTAAGGAAGCCATGTACCACATAAATGACATATATTGAAGATAATAAACTTAATCGTAAAATAAAGAAGCCAGGTAACTACATAAATAATGAACAAAGTACAAAATCATGTTAGTGTAACAATAATAAAGCCAGGTCATAATTAAAACCATTAATTTAGAGGACATAATGTTATTTATACAAAAAGAAGCCATGCAACAATCTAAAATATGAATATTGAAAGGAGGAAAGCTAGTTCTTTTATAAAGAAGCCATGTAATAATACAAATAATCACTGTTGAATACACAAAGGTAGTTGAATAATAATGAAGCCATGTTACGGTATCAACAATGAATGTTGAGGAGAATAAATTTACTTCTATACTAAGGAAGCCATGTACCACATAAATGACATATATTGAAGATAATAAACTTAATCGTAAAATAAAGAAGCCAGGTAACTACATAAATAATGAACAAAGTACAAAATCATGTTAGTGTAACAATAATAAAGCCAGGTCATAATTAAAACCATTAATTTAGAGGACATAATGTTATTTATACAAAAAGAAGCCATGCAACAATCTAAAATATGAATATTGAAAGGAGGAAAGCTAGTTCTTTTATAAAGAAGCCATGTAATAATACAAATAATCACTGTTGAATACACAAAGGTAGTTGAATAATAATGAAGCCATGTTACGGTATCAACAATGAATGTTGAGGAGAATAAATTTACTTCTATACTAAGGAAGCCATGTACCACATAAATGACATATATTGAAGATAATAAACTTAATCGTAAAATAAAGAAGCCAGGTAACTACATAAATAATGAACAAAGTACAAAATCATGTTAGTGTAACAATAATAAAGCCAGGTCATAATTAAAACCATTAATTTAGAGGACATAATGTTATTTATACAAAAAGAAGCCATGCAACAATCTAAAATATGAATATTGAAAGGAGGAAAGCTAGTTCTTTTATAAAGAAGCCATGTAATAATACAAATAATCACTGTTGAATACACAAAGGTAGTTGAATAATAATGAAGCCATGTTACGGTATCAACAATGAATGTTGAGGAGAATAAATTTACTTCTATACTAAGGAAGCCATGTACCACATAAATGACATATATTGAAGATAATAAACTTAATCGTAAAATAAAGAAGCCAGGTAACTACATAAATAATGAACAAAGTACAAAATCATGTTAGTGTAACAATAATAAAGCCAGGTCATAATTAAAACCATTAATTTAGAGGACATAATGTTATTTATACAAAAAGAAGCCATGCAACAATCTAAAATATGAATATTGAAAGGAGGAAAGCTAGTTCTTTTATAAAGAAGCCATGTAATAATACAAATAATCACTGTTGAATACACAAAGGTAGTTGAATAATAATGAAGCCATGTTACGGTATCAACAATGAATGTTGAGGAGAATAAATTTACTTCTATACTAAGGAAGCCATGTACCACATAAATGACATATATTGAAGATAATAAACTTAATCGTAAAATAAAGAAGCCAGGTAACTACATAAATAATGAACAAAGTACAAAATCATGTTAGTGTAACAATAATAAAGCCAGGTCATAATTAAAACCATTAATTTAGAGGACATAATGTTATTTATACAAAAAGAAGCCATGCAACAATCTAAAATATGAATATTGAAAGGAGGAAAGCTAGTTCTTTTATAAAGAAGCCATGTAATAATACAAATAATCACTGTTGAATACACAAAGGTAGTTGAATAATAATGAAGCCATGTTACGGTATCAACAATGAATGTTGAGGAGAATAAATTTACTTCTATACTAAGGAAGCCATGTACCACATAAATGACATATATTGAAGATAATAAACTTAATCGTAAAATAAAGAAGCCAGGTAACTACATAAATAATGAACAAAGTACAAAATCATGTTAGTGTAACAATAATAAAGCCAGGTCATAATTAAAACCATTAATTTAGAGGACATAATGTTATTTATACAAAAAGAAGCCATGCAACAATCTAAAATATGAATATTGAAAGGAGGAAAGCTAGTTCTTTTATAAAGAAGCCATGTAATAATACAAATAATCACTGTTGAATACACAAAGGTAGTTGAATAATAATGAAGCCATGTTACGGTATCAACAATGAATGTTGAGGAGAATAAATTTACTTCTATACTAAGGAAGCCATGTACCACATAAATGACATATATTGAAGATAATAAACTTAATCGTAAAATAAAGAAGCCAGGTAACTACATAAATAATGAACAAAGTACAAAATCATGTTAGTGTAACAATAATAAAGCCAGGTCATAATTAAAACCATTAATTTAGAGGACATAATGTTATTTATACAAAAAGAAGCCATGCAACAATCTAAAATATGAATATTGAAAGGAGGAAAGCTAGTTCTTTTATAAAGAAGCCATGTAATAATACAAATAATCACTGTTGAATACACAAAGGTAGTTGAATAATAATGAAGCCATGTTACGGTATCAACAATGAATGTTGAGGAGAATAAATTTACTTCTATACTAAGGAAGCCATGTACCACATAAATGACATATATTGAAGATAATAAACTTAATCGTAAAATAAAGAAGCCAGGTAACTACATAAATAATGAACAAAGTACAAAATCATGTTAGTGTAACAATAATAAAGCCAGGTCATAATTAAAACCATTAATTTAGAGGACATAATGTTATTTATACAAAAAGAAGCCATGCAACAATCTAAAATATGAATATTGAAAGGAGGAAAGCTAGTTCTTTTATAAAGAAGCCATGTAATAATACAAATAATCACTGTTGAATACACAAAGGTAGTTGAATAATAATGAAGCCATGTTACGGTATCAACAATGAATGTTGAGGAGAATAAATTTACTTCTATACTAAGGAAGCCATGTACCACATAAATGACATATATTGAAGATAATAAACTTAATCGTAAAATAAAGAAGCCAGGTAACTACATAAATAATGAACAAAGTACAAAATCATGTTAGTGTAACAATAATAAAGCCAGGTCATAATTAAAACCATTAATTTAGAGGACATAATGTTATTTATACAAAAAGAAGCCATGCAACAATCTAAAATATGAATATTGAAAGGAGGAAAGCTAGTTCTTTTATAAAGAAGCCATGTAATAATACAAATAATCACTGTTGAATACACAAAGGTAGTTGAATAATAATGAAGCCATGTTACGGTATCAACAATGAATGTTGAGGAGAATAAATTTACTTCTATACTAAGGAAGCCATGTACCACATAAATGACATATATTGAAGATAATAAACTTAATCGTAAAATAAAGAAGCCAGGTAACTACATAAATAATGAACAAAGTACAAAATCATGTTAGTGTAACAATAATAAAGCCAGGTCATAATTAAAACCATTAATTTAGAGGACATAATGTTATTTATACAAAAAGAAGCCATGCAACAATCTAAAATATGAATATTGAAAGGAGGAAAGCTAGTTCTTTTATAAAGAAGCCATGTAATAATACAAATAATCACTGTTGAATACACAAAGGTAGTTGAATAATAATGAAGCCATGTTACGGTATCAACAATGAATGTTGAGGAGAATAAATTTACTTCTATACTAAGGAAGCCATGTACCACATAAATGACATATATTGAAGATAATAAACTTAATCGTAAAATAAAGAAGCCAGGTAACTACATAAATAATGAACAAAGTACAAAATCATGTTAGTGTAACAATAATAAAGCCAGGTCATAATTAAAACCATTAATTTAGAGGACATAATGTTATTTATACAAAAAGAAGCCATGCAACAATCTAAAATATGAATATTGAAAGGAGGAAAGCTAGTTCTTTTATAAAGAAGCCATGTAATAATACAAATAATCACTGTTGAATACACAAAGGTAGTTGAATAATAATGAAGCCATGTTACGGTATCAACAATGAATGTTGAGGAGAATAAATTTACTTCTATACTAAGGAAGCCATGTACCACATAAATGACATATATTGAAGATAATAAACTTAATCGTAAAATAAAGAAGCCAGGTAACTACATAAATAATGAACAAAGTACAAAATCATGTTAGTGTAACAATAATAAAGCCAGGTCATAATTAAAACCATTAATTTAGAGGACATAATGTTATTTATACAAAAAGAAGCCATGCAACAATCTAAAATATGAATATTGAAAGGAGGAAAGCTAGTTCTTTTATAAAGAAGCCATGTAATAATACAAATAATCACTGTTGAATACACAAAGGTAGTTGAATAATAATGAAGCCATGTTACGGTATCAACAATGAATGTTGAGGAGAATAAATTTACTTCTATACTAAGGAAGCCATGTACCACATAAATGACATATATTGAAGATAATAAACTTAATCGTAAAATAAAGAAGCCAGGTAACTACATAAATAATGAACAAAGTACAAAATCATGTTAGTGTAACAATAATAAAGCCAGGTCATAATTAAAACCATTAATTTAGAGGACATAATGTTATTTATACAAAAAAGAAGCCATGCAACAATCTAAAATATGAATATTGAAAGGAGGAAAGCTAGTTCTTTTATAAAGAAGCCATGTAATAATACAAATAATCACTGTTGAATACACAAAGGTAGTTGAATAATAATGAAGCCATGTTACGGTATCAACAATGAATGTTGAGGAGAATAAATTTACTTCTATACTAAGGAAGCCATGTACCACATAAATGACATATATTGAAGATAATAAACTTAATCGTAAAATAAAGAAGCCAGGTAACTACATAAATAATGAACAAAGTACAAAATCATGTTAGTGTAACAATAATAAAGCCAGGTCATAATTAAAACCATTAATTTAGAGGACATAATGTTATTTATACAAAAAAGAAGCCATGCAACAATCTAAAATATGAATATTGAAAGGAGGAAAGCTAGTTCTTTTATAAAGAAGCCATGTAATAATACAAATAATCACTGTTGAATACACAAAGGTAGTTGAATAATAATGAAGCCATGTTACGGTATCAACAATGAATGTTGAGGAGAATAAATTTACTTCTATACTAAGGAAGCCATGTACCACATAAATGACATATATTGAAGATAATAAACTTAATCGTAAAATAAAGAAGCCAGGTAACTACATAAATAATGAACAAAGTACAAAATCATGTTAGTGTAACAATAATAAAGCCAGGTCATAATTAAAACCATTAATTTAGAGGACATAATGTTATTTATACAAAAAGAAGCCATGCAACAATCTAAAATATGAATATTGAAAGGAGGAAAGCTAGTTCTTTTATAAAGAAGCCATGTAATAATACAAATAATCACTGTTGAATACACAAAGGTAGTTGAATAATAATGAAGCCATGTTACGGTATCAACAATGAATGTTGAGGAGAATAAATTTACTTCTATACTAAGGAAGCCATGTACCACATAAATGACATATATTGAAGATAATAAACTTAATCGTAAAATAAAGAAGCCAGGTAACTACATAAATAATGAACAAAGTACAAAATCATGTTAGTGTAACAATAATAAAGCCAGGTCATAATTAAAACCATTAATTTAGAGGACATAATGTTATTTATACAAAAAGAAGCCATGCAACAATCTAAAATATGAATATTGAAAGGAGGAAAGCTAGTTCTTTTATAAAGAAGCCATGTAATAATACAAATAATCACTGTTGAATACACAAAGGTAGTTGAATAATAATGAAGCCATGTTACGGTATCAACAATGAATGTTGAGGAGAATAAATTTACTTCTATACTAAGGAAGCCATGTACCACATAAATGACATATATTGAAGATAATAAACTTAATCGTAAAATAAAGAAGCCAGGTAACTACATAAATAATGAACAAAGTACAAAATCATGTTAGTGTAACAATAATAAAGCCAGGTCATAATTAAAACCATTAATTTAGAGGACATAATGTTATTTATACAAAAAGAAGCCATGCAACAATCTAAAATATGAATATTGAAAGGAGGAAAGCTAGTTCTTTTATAAAGAAGCCATGTAATAATACAAATAATCACTGTTGAATACACAAAGGTAGTTGAATAATAATGAAGCCATGTTACGGTATCAACAATGAATGTTGAGGAGAATAAATTTACTTCTATACTAAGGAAGCCATGTACCACATAAATGACATATATTGAAGATAATAAACTTAATCGTAAAATAAAGAAGCCAGGTAACTACATAAATAATGAACAAAGTACAAAATCATGTTAGTGTAACAATAATAAAGCCAGGTCATAATTAAAACCATTAATTTAGAGGACATAATGTTATTTATACAAAAAGAAGCCATGCAACAATCTAAAATATGAATATTGAAAGGAGGAAAGCTAGTTCTTTTATAAAGAAGCCATGTAATAATACAAATAATCACTGTTGAATACACAAAGGTAGTTGAATAATAATGAAGCCATGTTACGGTATCAACAATGAATGTTGAGGAGAATAAATTTACTTCTATACTAAGGAAGCCATGTACCACATAAATGACATATATTGAAGATAATAAACTTAATCGTAAAATAAAGAAGCCAGGTAACTACATAAATAATGAACAAAGTACAAAATCATGTTAGTGTAACAATAATAAAGCCAGGTCATAATTAAAACCATTAATTTAGAGGACATAATGTTATTTATACAAAAAGAAGCCATGCAACAATCTAAAATATGAATATTGAAAGGAGGAAAGCTAGTTCTTTTATAAAGAAGCCATGTAATAATACAAATAATCACTGTTGAATACACAAAGGTAGTTGAATAATAATGAAGCCATGTTACGGTATCAACAATGAATGTTGAGGAGAATAAATTTACTTCTATACTAAGGAAGCCATGTACCACATAAATGACATATATTGAAGATAATAAACTTAATCGTAAAATAAAGAAGCCAGGTAACTACATAAATAATGAACAAAGTACAAAATCATGTTAGTGTAACAATAATAAAGCCAGGTCATAATTAAAACCATTAATTTAGAGGACATAATGTTATTTATACAAAAAGAAGCCATGCAACAATCTAAAATATGAATATTGAAAGGAGGAAAGCTAGTTCTTTTATAAAGAAGCCATGTAATAATACAAATAATCACTGTTGAATACACAAAGGTAGTTGAATAATAATGAAGCCATGTTACGGTATCAACAATGAATGTTGAGGAGAATAAATTTACTTCTATACTAAGGAAGCCATGTACCACATAAATGACATATATTGAAGATAATAAACTTAATCGTAAAATAAAGAAGCCAGGTAACTACATAAATAATGAACAAAGTACAAAATCATGTTAGTGTAACAATAATAAAGCCAGGTCATAATTAAAACCATTAATTTAGAGGACATAATGTTATTTATACAAAAAGAAGCCATGCAACAATCTAAAATATGAATATTGAAAGGAGGAAAGCTAGTTCTTTTATAAAGAAGCCATGTAATAATACAAATAATCACTGTTGAATACACAAAGGTAGTTGAATAATAATGAAGCCATGTTACGGTATCAACAATGAATGTTGAGGAGAATAAATTTACTTCTATACTAAGGAAGCCATGTACCACATAAATGACATATATTGAAGATAATAAACTTAATCGTAAAATAAAGAAGCCAGGTAACTACATAAATAATGAACAAAGTACAAAATCATGTTAGTGTAACAATAATAAAGCCAGGTCATAATTAAAACCATTAATTTAGAGGACATAATGTTATTTATACAAAAAGAAGCCATGCAACAATCTAAAATATGAATATTGAAAGGAGGAAAGCTAGTTCTTTTATAAAGAAGCCATGTAATAATACAAATAATCACTGTTGAATACACAAAGGTAGTTGAATAATAATGAAGCCATGTTACGGTATCAACAATGAATGTTGAGGAGAATAAATTTACTTCTATACTAAGGAAGCCATGTACCACATAAATGACATATATTGAAGATAATAAACTTAATCGTAAAATAAAGAAGCCAGGTAACTACATAAATAATGAACAAAGTACAAAATCATGTTAGTGTAACAATAATAAAGCCAGGTCATAATTAAAACCATTAATTTAGAGGACATAATGTTATTTATACAAAAAGAAGCCATGCAACAATCTAAAATTTGAATATTGAAAGGAGGAAAGCTAGTTCTTTTATAAAGAAGCCATGTAATAATACAAATAATCACTGTTGAATATACAAAGGTAGTTGAATAATAAAGAAGCCATGTTACGGTATCAACAATGAATGTTGAGGAGAATAAATTTACTTCTATACTAAGGAAGCCATGTACCACATAAATGACATATATTGAAGATAATAAACTTAATCGTAAAATAAAGAAGCCAGGTAACTACATAAATAATGAACAAAGTACAAAATCATGTTAGTGTAACAATAATAAAGCCAGGTCATAATTAAAACCATTAATTTAGAGGACATAATGTTATTTATACAAAAAGAAGCCATGCAACAATCTAAAATATGAATATTGAAAGGAGGAAAGCTAGTTCTTTATAAAGAAGCCATGTAATAATACAAATAATCACTGTTGAATATACAAAGGTAGTTGAATAATAATGAAGCCATGTTACGGTATCAACAATGAATGTTGAGGAGAATAAATTTACTTCTATACTAAGGAAGCCATGTACCACATAAATGACATATATTGAAGATAATAAACTTAATCGTAAAATAAAGAAGCCAGGTAACTACATAAATAATGAACAAAGTACAAAATCATGTTAGTGTAACAATAATAAAGCCAGGTCATAATTAAAACCATTAATTTAGAGGACATAATGTTAATTATACAAAAGAAGCCATGCAACAATCTAAAATATGAATATTGAAAGGAGGAAAGCTAGTTCTTTATAAAGAAGCCATGTAATAATACAAATAATCACTGATTTTTTTTTACATAACTCTGAGTCAAGCATTTTGCTTGTACAAAATTTTGTGTGAAAGCTAGCTATCCTTGTAGGTTATTACCTAGTACTTCCATTCACATATCATCACACGTGTCCCCAGGGCACAGATGAATGTCTAGGGCTCACACCACTAAAAAAACCGGGTTTCTATACCCGTGGAGTGCAAGAGCGCAGATAGTCTAATGTGGCTTTATACTTAATTCCAAACAAACACACATCATATACTTTTTACACGAGATCATTTAGTTTTAATTAAATATAATATTGCTTACTCTTCTTTCTAGCAGGTCCGGTACGGTTGCAGGTTAAGGCACTTGACTCGTAATTGAGAGTCGCGGGTTCGAATCCATGTCGCACCAAAACATAAATGCCTTTCAGTCGTGGTGGCGTTATAATGTGAAAGTTAATCTCACTATTCATTGGTAAAAAGAGTGCCCAAGAGTTGGTAGTGGGTGATGTAGCCTTATACAAGCAAAATTAGGGACGATTTCTCCGCTGATTCAACCCGTTCCCTTGGCTGTGGTTTCAGATAGATAGGGACAGTGGGAATCTCGTTAATTCATTCATGCACGTCACTAATTAGATGACGTGTAGCTTTAAGCGAAATTCCAAACAAACAAACAACTTCTTTCTGATATACAGTTTGGAATATCAGGGTTGGAAAATTTGATGGTAATTTGAAGATGAAGTTGAAAAGCCAAAAATACAAATATGGTTAAAAGCTACTGTATTAAATTAAAATACGGCTATATAAAACAGGTAATTATTTAGCAAACAGCTCTGTTTGTTTTAATGCGCAGTTACCGAGGGGTATTTAGCTAGCCGTCCTACTTAGAAGTGTAAGACTACAGGCAAGGCAACTACTAATACACCCACCGCCAACTCTGGCTACTCTTTACTCCTGAAAAGTGGATTGAACGTCACTTATAACGCCCCACGGCTGAAAGGGTGAGTATTGGTGCCACTGGATTCGAATCAGGGACCCTTAAAAACTACGAGTCGCACGCCTTAACCCACTTCGCCATGAAAGAAATAGATAATCACCACTGGAACGTTTATCATCACTACGCCAGGTGTACGTTGGTCAATAAATCACTCCAACATTTTAAAATATTATGTCCTTTACTTATTACTGAGAAAGAGATCTGGACATATTACTTTTGTGAAACATGCTTTAGAATTTTTAGAAAGAAACAGTTTGGGAGCCAATAATTTGAGTACCTAGATAAAGCTTACTTTCACTGGAAATAAGTAATTTTAATTTTAGGGATGTGTTTTCCAATAATTTCACACTGGGTTATAATACGAAGAAGTTGTCTACTTTTCAGAGGTATATACGCAGTTCAGTCGTAATGTTTTGAAAATATTTTTTTAATAAGAAGGCATAATTTTTCTGTAGATTCTATGACTAATTCACGACCTTTAATCTATTCAGTAATCAAACTTTAATACGTTGAGCAGACATGAGTTAAGCTATAAGTTATGAATTATAGACTTGAAGACGCAAGATGTATAATTTACATTTGCATGGAGTAGTATTAGTTATTTTTATATTTCCGCTTTCATCCAATGACTATTAAAAAAAAGCAAACAACTTTAATCTACGACCAGTGTGTGAGAGCCAGAAAGTACCATTATAGATGTTCTTGCCGAAAAGTATGATAATTTTATGTCCTTATCGGCAGAGATGAGCGCTCTTAATATTCGATACAAGAAAATAAATAAAAAAAAAAAAATTGATTTAGCGTGTCTGAGATGTCACAAAATGATATCACTAAAAAATCTTAACATGAAATCTAATCTGATTTGTCTAAACTTTGGAATACTTTAGGTGAGAAGTATAAATACAAAATGTTTACATAGTAAAAAAAGTTAATCTAACCGCAGATTAAATCAAATGTATTATATTTGTTATTTCTGTAATCTATTGATCGTTTTCAAAAAAAACTTACTGATTCCTAACAAATTATCATGATCAATACTTCTTTTTGTGGTTTGTACACTTGTTAATGTATTACAAAAAATAACTTATTTTATATATAACGGTAGTGTAATATACGTATTTAAATCATTGTTAATGGTTCTTGTGAGTTTTATACCATGGGATAATTCCTATATTTATGGAAAACTGATTCAAGTATTTTAACATGATCAATCACATCACGGCTTGTAATTTAATCACTGGTATTCAGAAATAGACATTCTGATACTGAATTATTACAACCAGTAAGCAGTATCTGAAACTTGCAGTGTAACTTTGAATATTAGTAGCGGATTTGATCCTCAAAGCCATGTTGCTCCAAGGCAAACACAGGTATCGCGACACGAACCTTGAATGTTGATATACACAAGTTACTAACTTGCAATATTAGCTGAAGAGCAGAGAATCATCTTCTAATTTTATTTTTAACTGTCTTTGTGTTGGTGTTTTGCACTGTTGGTTATTACTTCGGTAGAAGTGATTCAAATCAAATTATGTTGTAGAATGTATGTTTGTTAATTAATGTCAAACTTGTGAAGGCATCGAATTTCAAATTAGTTGTCTTTGCACATTTTTCTAATCTAACTAATATTAGACAAATCCCTTTTTTTCTTCGCTCTTATTTCACGTGTAACTTATCTGTTTTTTCTAAATAAATTTCCCTAAAACGAACATTTAAAATTTAGAAAAACATGTTAAAGGACAAACCAGTTTTTTTATAATATCTATTTTTTTCGGCACAGGGCTATATAAGACTATTCCGTTTTATATCAATATTTGAAAAGTAACAGAACGCAATTTCCACAAACAGGGAATACAGTTATCTGTTGGCATATATATACCTCATACATTTTAGGCCAAGGACAATTAATGTAAACGTGTAAAGACGTCAATCTTTTATATTTCCATGACTACAGATACTGTTGTACACGAGAGCTCTGCGCATTTTCTTGTAGTCGCTGATGTCATTAGGACTCAAATAAAGAAATATCCCTTTAATTACCTGTCTCTTTTCTCTCCTCGACCTCTATTCAAAAAACTTCTAAGCAATATTCCTTTCCTTTGTGTCCCCATGACCTGAGTATGTCATGTTTAGACCGTCCTTGTGGACCATTTATTCATTACTAATAGTAAAAATGATAAATTAACTTTTTCCTAATTGAAGTATATTTTGCCATATATATAGGATAGACGAATTAACTTTATCAATTACTACCTTAACATTGGCTATTCATAGTCCGGAATCGATAGTTAACAAATTGCATGCAGACGTAGACGACACTTACTTCTACCATATCAAATCTGGACGACAGTCCTAAAGTAGTTCTTGTTGTTCACAGAGAACATACGAGCATTTGTATAACCAGCAGAGTCTAAAGCTGTACGGATGAGTACGTATATATATGTGTATATATTAATTTTGTGAACCTGAGTGCATTTTTCAAATATATTTGTTGGCGATTAGTAATTCAAAGTATTATATTAAAATGATAACACGAAAATTATTCAAACATATTTTCTTTGGTTTTACATAAACTTATTAAAAAAGATAAAAATACACTAATCATTAGCTTTATCATCACATTTCTCATACACTAATCATTTGTTTTCTATTATATAATTATCATGAGGCCTTCTCGGTGGAAGGTTTCAGAGACCAAAAAAAGGCGCTACTTAGGTGACTTATTCAAACGAGGGAACTATTATGCAGACCGTGATCAGATGGGCCTGGCCCGTTCACGCCCACCCATGGCTAAAAAATTGCTGTAATGTTACTCCAGAAAGTATTACAAAGGATCTTGCGAAATATTAAACAGTGACCGTTTTGCAGAAAATACTTTTATTAAAGCTGTACTTTAATCATGTTTATACAGGTGAGTTTACTTAATGGTCTCTTCATAATAGCAAATAAAGTAGTTTTACCAATCCACTGCAATACACGATGTAATAAACATGGTAAATATACTGAGTTTGAAGTTTATATTCGTGATATTTTCTTTTAAAGTGGAATTCTTAATAAAGCGTATATAATATGTATACATATATATAAAATAAAGCCTCTGTGAAAACACTGACGTTCAAAATATTGTAAAATAATGAAAAGGTAATGAAAATGAAGTGTTATTACTTTGCTTCTGAAGTGAACTATAACATGATTTAGTCTCATATCTCTACCCCGCCATTAAAAGCATTATACATGTGGCTATGACATTTAGAAAAGAAAAAACATTTCTAGACTCCTCAAAACTTTCTTTCAATGTACACGTATTTTCCTTGTCAGACGTATAACGTAACCATCCATAGTTCAGTAAACTATTTTGTCAATACAGAAACATTATCTTAGAAAAGAGAAAGAGAGAGAAAGAACCCGTTCAATCTTATTGCAATTTAGGTTTTTAAGTCTCTTTATAGGAAAGAGCTTTAAGAGCAACATATGTATAAAACCTCTTTTAAAAAAAATGTACTTTGCGAAGTAGGATTTTGGTTTGAAATTAAGAATGCACAAAAATATGATAAAAAAGTAAAAGAAAATATTTTAATGCGTGGAAAATGTTTTACGTTGAGATATGTTGACTCCTTCGAGATTTTATAAGATCAAATAAGATAAGTGAACTAGCCATTACAGTTTTGTCAGCTCAGTAATTTGCTTCTAAGGAAATAACAAATAATCGAAAATGCGAGTTCAACACAAGGCTCACGTTTACTATTAAAAGCTATAACAATTCTCTTCCTTCTACGTGCTGGTAACAAGTAAAAGTCGCATGCATAACTGCTAGACAAATTAATACTAACTTCTATTTGATCATGATTTTAGAGAATATTTTAAACTTATTAGGCAATTGTTCTGAATACGTGTGATTAACAAATAATGCAGTTACTGAGGCGCATAGTATGCCATGGATCCTTGGAAAAATTACGCCCCGTTTACTTTATTGACATTTAATTTTGACCAGCCAATTAGTTTACATTTGTGGCTGTTCTTACAATATTTACACACCATGTTCACTAAATCACGTTGTGTAGTCCTTGTGTAGTTGTGTAGTCACTAGTAGGAATGTGATAAGCCAAGAGGACCAGTGGGTAAGGTAGAAAAAGTGCCCCATAATTCTTATTTGTCGATTGCTAAGCACAAAGTCATGTAATGAGCTGTATATGCTGTGTTTACCACGGCTATCGAAACAAACCCAGTTTTGGTGACACCCATTCAGACTAAACACTATACGTGTAAAACGGCTCGTTTGGGTTGAGAAGATATTTTACACAGAAGAAAAAAAACCTTTTTTTTTTCTTTGTGAACCTGACGATGACCGAAGAAGGTCGAAACGTTGTTTGCTCTTCTATGTAAAATATTTTCTCAACCCAAACGAGCCGTTTTGCATATATATTTCTCACAATTGGTTTTCGACATCACAGACTAAACACTGATCCACTGGCGGGGAGAAGCATTATTAAAACTTCTAAGTTGGTATGCCCGTCACTGTAGGACGTATATTTCCTTTCATTCATGATCAGATTGTTAATCAAATTACGTTGTTTGACATCATGTTGGTAATTTTGCACATAAATGGATTTTATAAAGGATATTGTCATTTAATGGTTACAGATCGACAATAAGAGTATTTGAGACCAGTGTTATGCCCATACAACACTTAATTTACTGACATGGATTATAAACGTTTTGTGACACGTTTATTAGAAATTATTGAATAGCGGGTAAAGGTTAGAAAAGTATCACCGCAAGTGTCTTCCAAATTCTAGTCTATTATAGAATATATATTGAAAACAAACACTAAGGCCAATATTTTGTAATATAGTAGCAAACATAATTTTCTAGTGAGGCCTTTTTGAATCTGTTTACTCTTTAATTAAACGTCGACCTCAATGTTCAGTGGTTGCTAGAGGTTTTAAGTTTTGAAATTATACACGTTATTTAGATATGCTCCGGCATGATTAGGTGGTTAGGAGCGCTCGATTCGTAATTTGAGAGTCAGGTTTGAACCCCGTCACAACAAACATGCTCGACCCGTCTTTCAGCCGTTGGGGCGTTACAGTGTGAGAATCAGTCCCATTATTCGTTGGTAAAAGAGTAGCCTAAGAGTTGGCGGTGAGTAGTGATGACTAGCTGCCTTTTCTTATCTTACACTGCTAAATTAAAAGCAGCTATCTTAGCTAACTCTCCTGTAGCTTTGCGCGAAATTCAAAATAAACAAACAATATTTAGCTCTTGGGAAATAATCCTGTGTTTTAGTAGTGAAACTTCAATTTAACAACTAACATTATGTGTTAATTTTAGTAAATCCAGCCAAGTACTATGCATGCAGAACTGTATCCTCGTCCATTTTAAGTAAAATAAAATAACATAATGATTTTTCATAATGATATGCCTGTATCACAGTTTTATAGATTCTACCTTCAGCAACAAGTTGTTGGACTTACAAAAACGCCTTCGTTTATGAAAACTTTAACCCGTAGATAACTTTCTTTCTGAAATTTTGTAGGTGGAAGCTAAATCAGTAAGAAATAAATTGTTTACGATTTTCGATGGTAGTTTTCTACAGTGAAAAAAATAAATATATTTTAATAAGCATTTTCAATATCATAATTATATCACTTACGTGTTTCATCTAAGCTATTAAAAAGTATATGTGTGTGTGTCCGTTTATAAATGGCTAACTGCTAGACCAATGGTTACTAAACCTGGCATAAATTATTGGGACCTTCGGGGAGTAACATAACATATTCAGCGTTTGATCTGACCAACCAACTTCTATATCCCTAATGGAGGACAATTTGTATTCCTCGTATTACTCTGTTGATCTCCACAAAATTAGGCTTGCAACTTTACGACTGGGGAGTGACTGAAGGGTTCACATTCGATTTGACAACCTGTACCACCACCCAAGGACTTCTATGTGCCCACCTGATTTATATAGAGTTAAATTTCACAAATGAGCAGTTTGTGTTGCAGAGTAAACAGAAATGTTATTACGACAATTATTTATAGCAAGATTTTCATAGAAATATTGATTGACAGATAATACACAGTAAAAATGGTCTGTCATGAGAGAACTTGTACTTTTAATTAAGTATATAAACTTTTGCAAAAGTTCCAGTAATTTAGTAATGAAAGCTTTACATATAAGTTGAGGGTAAGAAACCGTTCTAAGCAATTTTGTATTTTTTTAAAGTACTAAATGCTAAGTCAGAATGAAAGTCGAACTCACGTCGTTGTAAAGAAGTAGTACCGAATAATGTTCAACGTTATTGACAAGATATATAAAAAATGATTATCGATTTGGCAGTTCAAGTTTAGCGTATTTATACACACACAAAATAAACGTTACTCAGTAGTTATAAAATTATAGCTATGACTAGGTAAAACTATTATTAAAAATAAATGGCACTTACTATAGCCCCTCATTTCATTGTTATATAAATGATTATGTATTCAGCCTATGACTATATACCGTGGTCTCAAACAATATTGTATTAAATATTACTTTAATATTAATATCGTTGCTCAAAACGCTTCAGATTTTCACCAAACACGAACGTTTCACTCTGGTGAGCCGTCGGGTAAGTGGTAGCTAGTCACAAACAATAGTACAGTTTCTTGGACTTTCGGATAAGCAAACGACAGCACTCACGAGTACAGCTTACTTGAAACCATAGGGCAGCTGCTCTAAAACTGAGTCAGGTATACGAAACTACAATCGGACGTCCTGAACGAGGTCTTGATATATGCTAGATATTCAGAAGAAGGAAAAAATATTAAAAGGTGTCAAGAAACTTAGCAGTACACCAGTTATATATGTAACAAAAGCCTTTAAAGAAAGGAGTTGCGTTTCACCTACAAGTCACACATCTGATTTGAGTGACTCTAGAACCAAATCTAATCACATTTATAGAGAAACACGTGATGCATGTGGTCGTGGAAAAAGTATGACTTAGATAAAGATAGATGCACAAACTTCTCCATCCCGTAAAATATCATCACTAATGCTATATTCAGATGAAATTAGCCCAGCTTAATTAAAGAAGCTGTCTAAAATAATATTTGAATGTCAGGTAATTGACAGAATGGAGAAATTCATATGCTGTCTGGACTTTATTTCCATCAAGTATATTTTGATGCTTGTTGTAATTCAGTCAATGATTTCAGACACTAAAGATGACCTGGAAACAATACGAAGGTGTTTCAAGACATTATAATCACACCGGCTAAATGTACGCGGAATTGGTGCCAGATTATGTTGTTCATGGTTACCATATGGAAGTGAAATATCATAAAGTGTAATGATGTAAATATTCGTCTGCACCGATCATATGTCAAAAACTCAAATGACTAATCTGCACCAATTGTTGTCTAAGGTTGAGATGCACATTACTATATAACACTTTTGGAAGTGCTCGGGTTATAAGGGTTTCTATTTCAGTTTCATCAAGACTTCTTGAACCTATGTGCTTTTAGCCCATCATGACTATATAACACTGATATTTGTTGACAGAAGATAAAATTATAAAAAATTCCATTTACCCTTCAATTTTTTTGTAGAGAAGAAATTCAGTTTTTAAATTAAAAGGTTTCATTCCTATTTAATATTTTCGTACGCTCGGCATGGCCAGTTGGTTAGGGAGCTCGACTCGCAATCCGAAGGTCACACCAAACATGCTTGATTTTTCAGCTGTAGAGTCATAATGTCACAATCAATCCCACTATTCGTCAGTAAAAGAGTAGCCCAAGAGTTGGAGGTGAGTGATTATGACTAGCTTTCTTCCCTTATTCTTACAATAAATTAGCAGATAGCACTCGTGTAGCTTTTCGCGAAATTTAAAACAAATCCTTTTATGTATAAATTAGTCTGATAATCTAACCGTAAACTCATTTCACAAAATGTTTGTGATATCTTTAGATGCCAAATGCAAAGTATCTGGTGGGTCCAACTGACCTAAAGTAGTATGCTAGTATGTTTTTTTTTAGAAATATATAAGCTGCTGGTACAAGCAAAACGATAACAAACGTTGACCAAATACTTCCCTCAAGCCTCAAAGAAGTATTTTTGGTAAATTAAAACGAATAACTGCTTAGCAACAGGACTTCTGTTTTACGTGCTGGTATTCGGTTGTACGTGCAACTATTTAACGACCATGTTATAAAATAACACAATTTCTTATAGTGCACCGGAACTATTATGGTTCAGCAGAGTCTGGTTACTGGAGGTCATCAACATAAAACAATGGTAGATATTTAAATTATTATGATTTTATCATAGTACAGTTCTATGGTGATGACAGAGCAGAAAATTACTACATTGTGTTAACATTAGTATGTAGAAAATAAATACTTTCGCTTGTTAAGCATTTTGAATTTTTCATATAAACCTGGTCGTCCACCCCACCTCCAACACCAGTGGCACAGCAGAATATCTGCGGACTTACAACGTTACAAGTTAGATTTCGATACCCATAGTGGACAGAGCACAGATAGCCTATTGTGTAATTTTGTGCCTAACTACAAATAAACAAACAAACAAAATCCACTATAGGGTGTTCGGAAAATCACTGTGCAGTTTTGTAATCATACATATATAAGTGCACAGTGACTTTCCGAACACCCTGTATAATGCCAATGGATTATTTTCATTTACTTCTGAGACACAAGTAAGTTAGTGTGGATTTTGAAAAATAAAGTATTGTATTATGGCTAACTGTTGATAGAAAGCAAAACGGAGAATAATAATTGTAATCGTTGTACGTATGCGGAATCAACATATATGCTCAGGTGTGTCAAAATATAAACGAGTTAGATTTAAAATATTAACCTCGGATAAAGTAGACTGAAGAAGTCACAGCTGACTAAAACATGATACACAACAGAAAAACATGTTAAAAACAAACTCGGAATGATTGCTTAACAAATATGGATTACAATCATGGATGTTTACGTTAAGTGATATCTAGTTTTCGATGTGTATGAAAACATAGTAAAATAAATCGAAAAATACCCAAAACCTTTTCAGAGGTGGAAATAAATTCACACTTGACACCAGAGGCTAATGAGTAAAGTATTAAAAACCGTATTATTTTCTTCAAACATTGCTGACAGGATCGCAGTTACCAGTTTCTTGAACACCAATACCGTTCTTTGGACTTTAGTTGGTAGACATATTTTATCACACCACACATATATATATATACATATTCGTTTTACTGTGTGATAAGCATTTTCGTCAAAGTTAAAACAACAGACTTCCTTGGTTTGTTTTGTAGTTAAACGTCAAATTATGTGTTATAAGAGTAACTATCAAATCTACTATATGGTTAGGATATCCTAAGTGTTGGCGAGTGGGTGGGCTACTACAAGTTGTCTTCCCTCTAATACATCAGTTCAAAATTAGAAATGACTACCACAGATATCCCTTATGTAGCTTTTGCAAATATTTGTGACAGACAAAGAATTTTGTTCATTTTGGAATAGAAGTTAAATGTTTCCTATTATTTTGTTTTGATGAAAAGCATTATAATATAGTATAGTACCAGTACTAGTTCTTGGTGAACTTTGTATTTACTTATGATTAAGGACATAGGTTTTCCTTTGTAGACAAAAGTATAAACCTTTTATACGATTATCTTGAGAGGCTCGTTTATGTACTCTTACCAGATTAAGTTGGGAATATTTTATAATTAATTTACTTTGATGTATTTTCCAAGTTTATAATATAAAAGAACATTTCAATTAACCCTTCACTTTTTTTAATAGGTTCTTTTAATTATTATTTCTTGGAAAGTAACGAAATGCCGCCTCAAGTGGTTACTTGTTTCGACTATTTACACCAGCGGCCCGGCATGGCCAGGTGGTTAAAGCACTCGACTCGTAATCCGAGGACGCGGGTTCGAATCCCCGTCACACCAAACATTCTCGCCCTCTCAGCCGTGGGGACGTAATAACGTGACAATCAATCCCACTATTCTTTGGTAAAAGAGTAGCCCAAGAGTTGGCGATGGGTGGTGATGACTAGTTGCCTTTCCTTTACTCTTACATTGTTAAATTAGGGACGGTTAACGCAGATAGCTCTCGTGTCGCTTTGCGCAAAAATTCAAACCAAACCCA
Source organism: Tachypleus tridentatus (assembly GCF_004210375.1). Classification (NCBI taxonomy): domain Eukaryota; kingdom Metazoa; phylum Arthropoda; class Merostomata; order Xiphosura; family Limulidae; genus Tachypleus; species Tachypleus tridentatus. The sequence goes on from NW_027467777.1 coordinate 3,403,319, forward strand.
AGAGCTACTACAACATAGTGATGACTAGTTGCCTCCCCTGTAATATTACACTACTAAATTAGGGACGGTTAACGCAGATAGCCCTCTTGTAGCTTTGTGCGAAATTTAAAAACAAACTTGTAGTAGTGTATTGTCTGTCAGTCAGTCGGTAGACAAAATGATGTCACGCTTAAGGAACGCGTAACGTTGCAATTTGCACTGTCGCGACGTTAGTAAAATGTGCAAATGCCATAAATTACGAGAGAATTATACACTCTGTAAGCTAAAACAATATGACATATGAACTACAAAATAAAGAAATAATAATGTTTATTACTCTTAATTTTGGTCTTATTTACTCTTGAAACAAAATACTTCTGGAGACTTTGCGAAAGTATATTTAGTATTAATGAGAATTCTGTTGATTGCATGAAAAGCATAAGTTTTTCGAATTCTTATCGAAGCATGCAATAGAAGTACTATTTTGGGACAGTAGAGATTCGGCCGTTTTCAATTATAAAGAGAGACAATTTACTGAAAGAAACAAACAAGGCTAGGAATATATAATTAAATTGTTTTTCAACTGAATTAACAATACATTTTAAACATAAGAGTATATTTTAGAGTGTCATTTATTCATTTAATATAATCAATGAATCAGTTTAATTGACACTGTATTGCTAGAGATACAATTTTGAAACACATGTCAGAAATGTGAGTAGGCAAGGTCTGAATGACACTTAACAAAAAAAAAAAAGATATTTTAACGATAACAGAACACCCTCACCGATGTCACCAATGTTATATTAGTTCCTGTGTCTGTGTAAAGATTTTAGTGGACTCTTCTGCGAATTAGAGTTTACAAGTTGACGTACACTGAGTGAGAGGATGAAGTCCCTGGGATGTTCTGTTTGGTCAAGACTTGTTGCTGTTCAATTCGTGACCCAACATAGGTTTGAGTCAAAATAATTCACAGTTCTATCGCTAAGTGCTATAAGGCATGAAAACCAAGTATAATTCGATTGCTCCCACGAAAGATCACACAGTTGAATCCAACAACACGTCAGTATTTTCGAGAAGTAACTCTTCCTTCGAGAGTTTGTACGATCTGTTAATTGCGCTAATTTTTTTCACCACAATATAACCAAGATGTGGTCATCTCATGGCACACGCACCGTAAATGGAATCCTATTTCTTAGAAATATCATGGGCTGCAGCACGTATTTCGTTGATAATTTACAGTAGTACATGAAATAGTATCAAAATACATCTTATTGTTAACTATTTAATTAAATATGACATATAGTGATAATGAATGACATTTCGCAGGACATATCATTCACCCCTGACCTCATGTACGAAACACTAACTCATCTATAAAAAAGTGTAACCCAATGGTTTTGCTTCCAATTCTGGGTTTAGCGGGTTCTCAAACCTGGAGTGGGAGGTATCCTGTAGGGGACGTCAAAAGGTACACAAATCCTAAGCTTATCTGTTTGGATATATAGGGCGCTAAAGTTTCTAATGTTTAGTGATAGTGTAACATTGATTTTTGTATATATATTTGTATGCACGCGTGTGTTTATATGCGTAAAGTGTCAAATACAACGGATAAAGAAAGGAGTCATTGTTTAAAACTTTGAGAATCACTGGCCTAACTATGTATTTGAAGCAGACCTTGACCTTGATCTGAACTGTTCCTTATTGTGTCAATATTCATGAACTGTGTACACAACTAAAGCACTTTTAAGTTTTGATTCCAGGTGCACTTTCTTTGGACCACATAAATATTGTTTTGGCTTATAGCGTTAGTATAAACTATATAATGTTCAAGGATTGGTTTTATTGTGTGTGTGTTCATATAGCAAAGCCACATCGGACTATGTGCTGAGTCCACCAAGGAGAATAAACCCCTGATTTTAGCGTTGTAAACGTAGACTTACCGCTGTACCAGCGGGGGATAGGTTTTTCTTGTAACCCCCTTTTTTTATCTCGAATGGACAGAGACTCATTTCCAAACCGAACGCAACATGACACCTATTACTCTTTATAAATAAGAGCGTGACGTTAGTTACTTAGCTATACTCACCACCAGGTTGATTTTAGTTCTGATCTGTGTATGTACCTGCCTTTATCACAAATCAATACCACAAGGAACTGAATAATTTATTTTTGAATTTACCTTATATTTTACGAATGTATATAATTTTATTCTTAATGTTACTTCTTGCTGGTTAGCTGCATAAAGTTATACTTTTGCCCAACATTACCGAATAACTTTTGTTATGTTTTAATTTGTCATATTAATTTATGAAATATAAATTATATAATGCCGTCCTTGTTTTACAAGTTTATTTGTGTTTGTAAATAACATAGGCACTTAGCAAATCAAACATAGCCACTTAGTAAATCAGCTCTTTCACTTACCGTGTTTACTCGCTTATAAGACGGGGATTTTTCCTTGAGATTTCGGGCTCAAATTGGGGGCCCGTCTTATAGGCGAGGTCTACAGACATAGAAAATAAATTTAGTTCACTCAGTTTATCAGATCGTTCCTCAAATGCGAAATTTCGAATTCCATTGACGGCAGTGAGGATGATGAACTTTTCAGTGAGTTTATCGGCGGCAGAGATGACGTAGAGCAGGAGGAGAACACGGAAGAATGTGACCCTACGATGATAGATTGTCCGAGGAGCAGTTTTATGAACTGTTTGGAGATAGCGACAACGAATAATTTGAAGGTTTTGAATTTCATAACTTGCATACTGATTTGCTGTGTTCTATTGAAGTGCAGTTTGCGTAAACTATTTTAATACTTTGAAGAAATGTGGTTTAAAAGTTAGCATAAACGTACTTTGATACTGAAATATGTTGTGATAAATTTTGTGCGTTAGATTGTTCTTTGTTATGTGTTTTAAATATGAATATTTATCATACAGTAAATAAAATAGTTGATGAAATTCCATTAAACGCTTGAACACCGAGTTTGATTTATTCATTTATTTTCACTTTTCTATCTCTTCTATTTTTCTCCTTCTAATCTGAAATCGAAATATCGTATACGAAACCCAGGTTTCTATTAATTTCCATTTTTTCACTTTTCTCTCGTTACCTGCTTTCCTTCCTTCTTCGTCTTATAAACGAGTCTAAACAGAATATCGACAATCTCAGGTGAAGTTGGGACCCGTCTTATAAGCGAATCGTCTTATAAACGAATAAAACGGTACAGTGAGCTCTTCATGTGCTATTATCAAGGTAATAATTTTATTTCATTTTGATCGAAATTTCTGAATGGGCTCGGTCGGCATAGAAGTTCTCCATATTTCATGATGGTGCTGTTTGAATTATTGTGAGTATAGTCATTCACAGAATGTCAGTATACTGTAAATTTCCAGTTACGAGGCAAATGTGCTTTATAAAATCCTGAACGTGTCAAACAACCAAGTTTATGATCAAGCCTTTGTGCGTTCATTGTATTCTACATATACAAGCAGTTTTGAGAATCAAAATGAAATTTTACAGTAGGGGTTACAAGTTTATTGGGAAGGACTAAGAGCTCATGTGTTCATCAAAAGTAGGCGCACGTGGGTACACATATAAAGATATACCTCTTCCTAAAGCTTTTATAGTGTCTTTGTTATCGCAAAGCTGATGGAAGGTTATTGAGTTACACACTTTGAAAACTGTCCGTTGTTAATATGTCTTCCTAAAATATAAAGTTTATCTGCTGGTAGCGTTGGAGAAAAATGATCTTCGTCTAAGCCACGTGAAGCTGTAAAATCGTATTTCTTATTTTATTGATCACCTTTGCGTATATGTGAGGAATCTTGCGCTATTGTCAAATGACCGTCAAGCATGCACAACTGGGAGAAAGGGAAAACTACATCTTAACAGAATCGTAAATCAAACGGAAAATAAGTTTATTGAATAGTAAAGGCTGAGTCCTCCGGTTCTACGTTAAAGTAATTCAACGGCCCATGATTCTGTTTTGTGACAGATATTTCTTATTGGAAATCTGGAAGTTACGAGTATATGAAATTTATGCCATTTCACCATTTTCTCACGTACCTCATTCATTCAAACAGAGACTCCTCTCGATGAAGTATCAAGAGTTTTCATAACTTTTGTAATAAGAGAAACGCTGATTGTATTCCCGCGTTATATACCTATAAATTTTCATTGACAATAATATACTCAACGTGCTTTTAACTTTTAACTGGACAAAGGGAATATTTTAGTTCACCCCATCTTTTCAATAGCGCAGGTGTAAATAAAGCTTCTTATAAAGAAATATTCAAATATGGTAAAATGGCTTTATTATCAGAACTGAAACCTGGCACATCCCATTAGACTGTCTGGAAACTGTGTTTAGAGAAAAGTCATCTTTGTAAGGCATGTTGAGTTAT
>NW_027467777.1:3408203-3435171 GCF_004210375.1 Tachypleus tridentatus
TGTGGATAGTAAGTTTGATTAGTTTATAGGTTTCGATATTAAGTTTCATTAGTTGATAGGTGTGGATCGTAAAGTTTGATTCATTTATAGATGTGGATAATAAGTTTGATTAGTTTATAGGTGTGGATAGATTTGAATTTAGAGTATGAATATAGATTTCATTAGTTCTAGATATATAGATAAAATAAAGTTGAGTGGATTTATAGATGTAAGATAGTAGATTTGATTAATTTATTGATGGAATTTAGATTATTCTAAATAGCTCTTGGATAGTAAGTTTGATTGGTTTATGGATGGATGATAAGTTTGATTAGTTTATAAGGGCGTTAAATGTTTATAGGCGTGGATAATAAGTTTGATTAGTTTATGGAGATTGTGGATAAGTAAGTTTGATTAGTTTATAGATGTGGATATAAGTTTGATTAGTTTATAGAGTGTAGATAATAAGTTTGAGATTAGTTATAAGTGTAGATAATGAATTTGAGATGGATTTACTTATAGATGTAGATCAACCAGGATAGGGTGTGGATGGCAAGATGGTTTGGTTTGGATCATTTTAGGCTCCTGGATTAAATTTGATTGAAATTAATTGCAATATACATTAGTAATTCTGATTGGATAATAAGATTGAATATAAAATTTCCATTAGTCATTCCTAGTAATTGGCCTGTTTGATTAGTTTAGTATAGTGTAGATAATAAGTTTGATTGGTTTATAGAGTGTAGATAGTAAGTTTGATTAGTTTATAGGTGTGGATGTAAGTGAAAGTTTGAGGTTGGATTTATGGGAGGTAGTGGTTAGTAAGTTTGATTGGATTTATAGGTGAGATAGTAAGTTTGAGCCAAATCGTAGGATGAAGCACAACCAACAGGTCTTCATTTTATCCATATTCTAAATTTGCAGTCTTGGAATATGAAAGAAAAAAAGATCATGGAATAAAAGAAAGTTGGAAGGTACAGCTAGAAACAAAGGATGGATCAAGGAAGTCAGAACAGAATGAACAGTTTACACGGGACTTGACAGTTAGAACAGAATCAACAGTTTACACTGGACTTGACAGTCAGAACAAAATCAACAGTCCACATGAGTGTAACAGTCAGAACAGAATCAACAGTCAACATGGGACTTGACAGTAAAACAGAATCAACAGTCCACATGGGACTTGACAGTCAGAACAAACAACAGTCCACATGGGACTTGGACAGTCAGAACAAATAACAGTCCACATGGGACTGACAGTCAGAACAGAATCAACAGTCCACATGGGACTTGACAGTCAGAAAAAATGGAGCAGTCCATGGGACTTGACAGTCAGAACACCATCAACAGTCCACAAGGGACTTTAGCCAGAACAGAATCAAGAGTCCATGGGACTTGACAACTGCTTAGAAATCAACAGTCCATGGGACTTGACAGCCAGAACAGAATCAACGTAATATAGGACTTTACAGCCAGAACAGAATCAACAGTCACATGGGACGTGTGTTGAACAGTCAACGGACACATCGGTGACGGTCAGGACAGAATCAACGGTCCATGGGAATTGACAGTCAGAACAGAATCAACAGTCCACTGGGACTTGACAGCCAGAACAGAATCAACAGTCTTGGGACTTGATAGTCAGAACAGAATCGGCGGGACGGGATTGACAGTCCAGGGTGGGCAGTCAGGGCAGGTCGGGACAGCCAGGGACAGAGTCTCATCTCTCAGGCTATCATCAGAACAGAATCAACAGTCTCATCTGCCTAATCCATCAGTCACATGGGACTTGACAGTCCAGAACAGGATCAACAGTCCACATGGGACTTGACAGTCAGAACAGAATCAACAGGTCCACATGGGACTTGACAGTCAGAACAGAATCAACAGTCCACGTGGGGGGACTTAGATGCCAGAACAGAATCGGCTCAGTCCACATGGCACTTGACAGCTAGAACAGAATCAACAGTCCACATGGGACTTGACAGTCAGAACAGAATAAACAATTCACATGGGACTTGACAGTCAGAACAGAATCAACAGTCCACATGGGACTTGATAGCAGAACAGAATCAACAGTCCACATCGGACTTGTCAGTCACGCCAGGAATCCACATGAAACTTGATAGCCAGAACAGAATCAACAGTCCACATGGCTCTTGACAGCAGAACAGAATCAACAGTCCACAAGGTACTTTACAGCCAGAACAAATCATCAGTCCACATGGGACTTGACAGCCAGAACAGAACCAACAGTCCACATGGGACTTGATAGTCAGAACAAAATCAACAGTCCACGTGGGACTTGATAGCCAATCAGAATCAACAGGCCAATGGACTTTGTGGCAGAACAGAATCAACGGACAATATAGGACTTGACAGTCAGAACAGAATCAACAGTCCACATGGGACTTGACAGTCAGAACAGAATCAACAGTCCACATGGGACTTGACAGTCAAAACCATCAACAGTCCACAAGGGACTTTACAGGAAATCAAGAGTCCTGGGACTTGACAACCATTACAGAATCAACAGTCCACATGGGACTTGACAGCCAGAACAGAATCAACGTATTATAGGACTTTACAGCCAGAACAGAATCAACAGTCCATGGGACGTGACAGTCTGAACAGAATCAACAGTACACATGGCACTTGACAGTCAGAACAGAATCAACAGTCCACATGGGAATTGACAGTCAGAACAGAATCAACAGTCCACATGGGACTTGACAGCCAGAACAGAATCAACAGTCCACATGGGACTTGATAGTCAGAACAGAATCAACAGTGCACATGGGACTTGAGGTCAGAACAGAATCAACAGTCCACATGGGAATTTGACAGTCAGAACAGAATCAACAGTCCACATGGGACTTGACAGTCAGAACAGAATCAACAGTCTACATGGGACTTGATAGTCTCAGAATCAACAGTCCACATGGGACTTTACAGCCACAAGAGAATCAACAGTCCAGGTAGGAACAGAGGAAATCAACAGTCCACATGGGACTTGACGGTCAGAACAGAATCAACAGTTTACATGGGACTTGACGGTCAGAACAGAATCAACAGTCCACATGGGACTTGACAGTCAGAACAGAATCAACAGTCCACGTGGGACTTGAATGCCAGAACAGAATAAACAGTCCACATGGGACTTGACAGAGAACAGAATAAACAATTCCATGGGACTTGACCAGTCAGAATCAGAATCAACAGTCCACATGGGACTTGATTCGCAGAGAATCAACAGTCCACATCGGACTTGATAGTCAGAACAGAATCAACAGTCCACATGAAACTTGATAGCCAGAACAGAATCAACAGTCCACATGGCTCTTGACAGCAACAGAACAGAATCAACAGTCCACAAGGTACTTTAGAACAGAATCATCAGTCCACATGGGACTTGACAGCCAGAACAGAACCAACAGTCCATGGGACTTGATAGTCAGAACAAAATCGGTCCACGTGGGACTTGATAGCCAGATCAGAATCAACGGACTTTATTCAGACAGAGAATCAACGGACAATATAGGACTTGACAGTCAGGAACAGAATCAATGGCCAATATAGGACTTGACAGCCAGAACAAGAATTATCAGACAATATAGGACTTGACAGTCAGAACAGAATCAACGCGGCCAATATAGGACTTGACAACCAGAACAGAATCAACGGACAATATAGGACTTGACAGTCAGAACAGAATCATCAGCTTGTACAGGTCTTATGATCTTGAAGATTGGGATGTGTCGATCAATGCCTAGAATTAGATATGGGAGACAACAAGAAAGCCCGAGAAAAAACACAGGAAGGGCGTTCTATTAATCAAAACCATGGAAGTAATTTCGGTTTAAAATGATTTGATAACAAACAAAGCTTTCAGTTCAAATATTATCTGGGATATACAGAACATTATTTTCTATTTATCCCCACACAAAATATAAGACTTCGTGAATGGCTTAACGTTAAAAGCATAACCAGTGATTGAAAAAAGAAATCCTGCGTGAATACAGTATTGTATATCCTAAGAACCAAGGTGAGCAAGCATGAAGCGAAGAAATGAATGAACAAAGCAGGGTGAGTAATTTTTTAGAGCATTTGTCTTGGGTTAGTAAGCTGCTTATGCTCTCTGATAGTGGCACCTAGGGTGGTTGTGATCTAAAGATCCAAGCACTAGTTTAGATGTATGAGTATCCCAGTAAATCCTCTTTACTATTCGGACTCCTGAAACGTCTAAGAAGTCCGAGAAATTTCCACTGATCCCAAAGTTCCCAGATGACATGAAACATTTTAGTGCTGCCATCTAGGGGTGAGATTCAGTAGCCTTTAGATCTTTATTAAATTCTCAAGGTGTGGGTAAGGTTGGTGAAATGTTCACAGTATTCATAGAAACAAAGGCAAACAGTGATATGTTTATATAATCTCAATTCCATCCTGAAAATGTCGATAAGGTACAGGTTCTTGGTAAATAAATCAGAGAACCAGTTCGTGACAGGGAGGTGTTTAACATCACGAGTTAATAGTGGTTATCACCGTCCTAATAATATAGACAACTCGTATCTTATCTTGTTCCTTATGTAAAGCTACCGACAAGACAATCAGTAAGTAACAGATGGAAGGACCTTCCTTATCTAACTCTTACAAGGTACAAGACTAGTCTTACAACGTCCACAAATATCATCCCTTATTATCCAGTAACAGCAGTTAAAGTTCTACCAAGACCAGTAAACCAGTGTTTGATGTACGTGTCGTGTGTATGTTTCATTGAGTTTCTTCATTCTGACTTCCTGTGTGTTGTCTATCTATCTATTTGTATAAAATAATAATAATTTACCTGAAATGTTCGTATTATATAGGTGTCGTTTGTATCAATCAAACAATGTATGTAGAATACCTAAACACATCGTTTATTACTGTTCATGTTGTAGAGACGTTGTTTGTATCAAACAAACAATATATGTAGAATACCGAAACACATCGTTTATTACTGTTCATGTTGTAGAGACGTCGTTTGCGTCAATCAAACAATGTATGTAGAATATCTAAACACAGTTTATTACTGTTCATGTTGTAGAGACGTTTATTTCAATTAAACAATGTATGTAGAATATCTAAACACAGTTTATTACTGTTCACTTTGTAGAGACGTCGTTTATTTCAATCAAACAGTGTATGTAGAATATCTGAACATAACGTTTATTACTGTTCATTTTGTAAAGACGTTTGTTTCAATGTATATAGAATATCTAAACACAATGTTTAGTAATGTTCATGTTCTAAAGACGTTTGTTTTAATGTATGTAGAATATCTAAACACAATGTTTAGTAATGTTCATGTTGCATATATTTTGCTATGTTAATAAATTCCCTTTAATCAAATGTAACTAGAAGCCACAGCATCATTTCAAATCTACTTACATTCACATGAAGATATGCCGGTTTGTTTGATGCTGTTTTCTTTAAAGCTTTTGAGACATTAAGAAAAGCTTTCATCTGATACTTGTTTGAGATCGAAATTTCTGACGTAAAATTCTGTATCACTTTTATATAAACCAGTTTCATTGAATGTTTGTATCTAAACCTACTTTCTTTAGTATGAAATATCTAATGAACGAAAATGTAATAATGCATTTCAACCACATCTTCTGATTAATATATGGTCTACAGTTTTTTGCAAAATGGAAAAACAGTTTATAAAGAAAAATAGTGAAATTAAATACAGAAAAACCTGTAAGGTGGAGATTTTACATGTAGGTACATTCACGTATCTAAAGAATAAGGATTAAGAAAAGTAGGCCTAGTATCAAATATAATCAATATATCAGAAAACTTTATTACGTGTATTAAATGCTGTAGTTGGTGTTTTAAGATTTACTGTTACTGTGGTATCTCTAAAACTCTTTCGTTTAATATTATAGTTCTTGTTTCAGATATTACTAACCAACTCCAAAACCACACCTTAATCCATCAGCAACGATCTATGAAACCACACCTTAATCCATTTAGATCAAAGGATTCTAAAACCACATCTTACCCCATCAGTAACGTTTTTTGTAAACCACAAATGAACAGATCAACGCTGATCTCTAAAACCCGAACTTAACCCATCAACAGCGAAATTCGAAACAATACTTTAACCGTCAAAATTAACGTAATTACCTGCAAAATGGAAATTACTTAAAAATGTACCTAGAAACAACGGTAATGAATTTAGGGTTATTCACCATGGTTCTTAGACAGTCAGCTAAAATGTCTTTAAACCAAGGCCTTCCTGTGGTACTAAATGTCTTTTAACCAGAACCTTCCTGTGGTACTAAATGTCTTTTAACCAGAACCTTCCTGTGGTACTAAATGTCTTTTAATCAGAACCTTCCTGTGGTACTAAATGTCTTTTAACCAGAACCTTCCTGTAGTACTAAATGTCTTTTAACCAGAACCTTCCTGTGGTACTAAATGTCTTTTAATCAGAGCCTTCCTGTGGTACTAAATGTCTTTTAACCAGAACTTTCCTGTATAACTAAATGTCTTTTAACAAGAACCTTCCTGTGGTATTAAATTATGTTCAAACAAGGCTTTTCTGTGCTAATAGACGTCTTTCAACCAGAACTGTTCAATCTTTGTATATATCTTCAAACTAGTCATTTCTTTCCCAACACGAAGTGACAAGAAAACATATTAAGTATTTCTGTCACTCATCGTTCTGTGTGACGTTATAACAACCAGCGAAACGGTTACCAACAAAGGATTGAGAGAACGAAGCTTCCAAGTTGTTTCATGTTTAACTTTTACATTAGGGCTTTACAGGATTTGTCCTTTTATAAAAGGGTCGGCATGGCCAGGTGGTTAAGGCACTCAACTTGTAATCCGAGGGTCGCGGGATTGAATCCCAGTTACACCAAACATGCTCACCCTTTCAGCCGTGGGGGCGTTATAGTGTGATGGTCAATCCCACCTTTCGCTGGTAAAAGTAAGTAGCCCAAGAGTTGGCGGTGGGTGGCGATGAATAGCTGCTTTTCCCATAGACATACACTGCTAAATTAGGGACAACTAGCTCCCGTGTAGCTTTACGCGAAATTCAAACAAAAACAAACATATCTTAAAATGACTGTTGTCTTTCTTTCCACTTAGTTTTTTTTTATTTTAAGGTGTTTAACAGATTCTTATTAACTGTTTTACTTCGTACGAGACGATCATAACCTCTCATTAAAATAATATTAACTACATGGTTGTGACCTCTCACTAAAATAATATTAACTATATGATTGTGACCTCTCAATAAAAATAATATTAACTACATGGCAGTGACCTCTCATTAAAAATAATATTAACTACATGGTTGTGACCTCTCACTAAAAATAATATTAACTACATGGCAGTGACCTCTCATTAAAAATAATATTAACTACATGGCAGTGACCTCTCATTAAAAATAATATTAACTACATGGCAGTGACCTCTCATTAAAATAATATTAACTACATGGTTGTGACCTTTCAATAAAAATAATATTAACTACATGGTTGTGACCTCTCACTAAAATAATATTAACTACATGGTTGTGACCTCTCATTAAAAATAATATTAACTACATGGTAGTGACCTCTAATTAAAATAATATTAACTACATGGCTGTGACCTCTCATTAAAAGGTAATATTAAATACATGGCTGTGACCTCTCATTAAAGGTAATATTAGCTACATGGCAGTGACCTCTCATTAAAAATAATATTAACTACATGGCAGTGACCTCTCATTAAAAATAATATTAACTACATGGTTGTGACCTCTCACTAAAAATAATATTAACTGCATGGCAGTGACCTCTCATTAAAAATAATATTAACTACATGGCAGTGACCTCTCATTAAAAATAATATTAACTACATGGCAGTGACCTCTCATTAAAAATAATATTAACTACATGGTTGTGACCTCTCAATAAAAATAATATTAACTACATGGTTGTGACCTCTCCTAAAAATAATATTAACTACATGGCAGTGACCTCTCATTAAAAATAATATTAACTACATGGTAGTGACCTCTAATTAAAAATAATATTAACTACATGGCTGTGACCTCTCATTAAAAGTTAATATTAACTACATGTTGACCTCTCATTACAAATAATATTAACTACATGGCAGTAACCTCTCATTAAAATAATATTAACTACATGGTTGTGACCTCTCAATAAAAATAATATTAACTACATGGTTGTGACCTCTCACTAAAATAATATTAACTACATGGCAGTGACCTCTCATTAAAAATAATATTAACTACATGGTAGTGATTTCTAATTAAAATAATATTAACTACATGGCTGTGACCTCTCATTAATAGTTAATATTAACCACATGGTTGACCTCTCATTACAAATAATATTAACTACATGGCAGTAACCTCTCATTAAAATAATATTAACTACATGGTTGTGACCTCTCAATAAAAATAATATTAACTACATGGTTGTGACCTCTCACTAAAAATAATATTAACTACATGGTTGTGACCTCTCATTAAAAATAATATTAACTACATGGTAGTGACCTCTCACTAAAAAATAATATTAACTACATGGCAGTGACCTCTCATTAAAAATAATATTAACTACATGGTTGTGACCTCTCAATAAAAATAATATTAACTACATGGTTGTGACCTCTCACTAAAATAATATTAACTACATGGTTGTGACCTCTCAATAAAAATAATATTAACTACATGGTTGTGACCTCTCACTAAAATAATATTAACTACATGGTTGTGACCTCTCATTAAAAATAATATTAACTACATGGTAGTGACCTCTAATTAAAAATAATATTAACTACATGGCTGTGACATCTCATTAAAAGGTAATATTAAATACATAGCTGTGACCTCTCATTAAAAATAATATTAGCTACATGGCAGTGACCTCTCATTAAAAATAATATTAACTACATGGCAGTGACCTCTCATTAAAAATAATATTAACTACATGGTTGTGACCTCTCACTAAAATAATATTAACTACATGGTAGTGACCTCTAATTAAAAATAATATTAACTACATGGCTGTGACATCTCATTAAAAGGTAATATTAAATACATAGCTGTGACCTCTCATTAAAGGTAATATTAGCTACATGGCAGTGACCTCTCATTAAAATAATATTAACTACATGGCAGTGACCTCTCATTAAAAATAATATTAACTACATGGCAGTGACCTCTCATTAAAAATAATATTACCTACATGGTTGTGACCTCTAATTAAAAATAATATTAACTACATGGCTGTGACCTCTCATTAAAAGGTAATATTAAATACATAGCTGTGACCTCTCATTAAAGGTAATATTAGCTACATGGAAGTGACCTCTCATTAAAAATAATATTAACTACAGAGAAGTGACCTCTCATTAATAGGTAATATTAAGTCCATGGCTCTGACCTCTCATTAAAAATAATATTAACTATATGGTTGTGACCTCTCACTAAAAATAATATTAACTACATGGCTGTGACCTCTCATTAAAATTAATATTAACTACATGGCTGTGACTTCTCATTTAAAGGTAATATTAACTACATGACAGTGACCTCTCATTAAAAATAATATTAACTACAGGGCAGTGACCTCTCATTAATAGGTAATATTAAGTACACGGCTCTGACCTCTCATTAAAAATAATATTAACTATATGGCAGTGACCTCTCAATAATAGGTAATATTAACTACATGGTTGACCTCTCATTAAAAATAATATTAAATACATGGCAGTAACCTCTCATTAAAAATAATATTAACTACATGGCTGTGACCTCTCATTAATAGTTAATATTAACCACATGGTTGACCTCTCATTACAAATAATATTAACTACATGGCAGTAACCTCTCATTAAAAATAATATTAACTACATGGCAGTGACCTCTCATTAATAGGTAATATTAACTACATGGCAGTGACCTTTCATTAACAGGTAATATTAACTACATGGCAGTGACCTCTCATTAATAGGTAATATTAACTACATGGCTCTGACCTCTCATTAATAGGTAATATTAACTACATGGCTCTGACCTCTCATTAAAAATAATATTAACTACATGGCAGTGACCTCTCATTAATAGGTAATATTAGCTACATGACTGTGACCTCTCAATAAAAATAATATTAACTACATGGTTGTGACCTCTCACTAAAAATAATGTTAACTACATGGTTGTGACCTCTCATTAAAAAATAATATTAACTACATGGTAGTGACCTCTAATTAAAATAATATTAACTACATGGCTGTGACATCTCATTAAAGGTAATATTAAATACATAGCTGTGACCTCTCATTAAAAGGTAATATTAGCTACATGGCAGTGACCTCTCATTAAAAATAATATTAACTACATGGCAGTGACCTCTCATTAAAATAATATTAACTACATGGTTGTGACCTCTCACTAAAAATAATATTAACTACATGGCAGTGACCTCTCATTAAAAATAATATTAACTACATGGCAGTGACCTCTCATTAAAAATAATATTAACTACATGGTTGTGACCTCTCAATAAAAATAATATTAACTACATGGTTGTGACCTCTCATTAAAAATAATATTAACAACATGGTAGTGACCTCTAATTAAAAATAATATTAACTACATGGCTGTGACCTCTCATTAAAGGTAATATTAAATACATAGCTGTGACCTCTCATTAAAAGGTAATATTAGCTACATGGAAGTGACCTCTCATTAAAATAATATTAACTACAGAGAAGTGACCTCTCATTAATAGGTAATATTAAGTCCATGGCTCTGACCTCTCATTAAAAATAATATTAACTATATGGTTGTGACCTCTCACTAAAAATAATATTAACTACATGGCTGTTACCTCTCATTAAAATTAATATTAACTACATGGCTGTGACTTCTCATTTAAAGGTAATATTAACTACATGGCAGTGACCTCTCATTAAAAATAATATTAACTACAGGGCAGTGACCTCTCATTAATAGGTAATATTAAGTACACGGCTCTGACCTCTCATTAAAAATAATATTAACTATATGGCAGTGACCTCTCATTAATAGTTAATATTAACTACATGGTTGACCTCTCATTAAAAATAATATTAAATACATGGCAGTAACCTCTCATTAAAAATAATATTAACTACATGGCAGTGACCTCTCATTAATAGGTAATATTAACTACATGGCAGTGACCTTTCATTAACAGGTAATATTAACTACATGGCAGTGACCTCTCATTAATAGGTAATATTAACTACATGGCTCTGACCTCTCATTAATAGGTAATATTAACTACATGGCTCTGACCTCTCATTAAAAATAATATTAACTACATGGCAGTGACCTCTCATTAATAGGTAATATTAGCTACATGACTGTGACCTCTCATTAAAAATAATATTAACTACATGGCAGTGACCTCTCATTAATAGGTAATATTAACTACATGGCAGTGACCTCTCATTAATAGGTAATATTAACTACATGGCAGTGACCTCTCATTAATAGGTAATATTAACTACATGGCTCTGACCTCTCATTAATAGGTAATATTAACTACATGGCTGTGATCTCTCATTAAAAGGTAATATTAAATACATAACTGTGACCTCTCATTAAAAGGTAATATTAAATACATAGCTGTGACTTCTCATTAAAAATAATATTAAGTACATGGCTGTGACCTCTCATTAAAAGGTAATAATAAATATATAGCTGTGACCTCTCATTAAAAATAATATTAAGTAGTGGCTGTGACCTCTCATTAAAAATAATATTAAGTACATGACTGTGACCTCTCATTAAAAATAATATTAACTACATGGCAGTGACCTTTCATTAATAGGTAATATTAAGTACATGGCTGTGACCTCTCATTAAAAGGTAATATTAACTACATGGCTGTGATCTCTCATTAAAAGGTAATATTAAATACATAGCTGTGACCTCTCATTAAAGGTAATAATAAATATATAGCTGTTACCTCTCATTAAAAATAATATTAAGTACATGGCTGTGACCTCTCATTAAAAATAATATTAAGTACATGGCTGTGACCTCTCATTAATAGGTAATATTTGAAACTGATTTTTATGGGTGAGGTTTTATCTCTGATTTATTAGATGAATGAAAAGCTAGCTAAAATACAGATAGAATCTCCACATAAACTATGTTTAGTGGGTTGAATAGGCGTGATGTTTCGTACATCATTTAACATGAATGTTTAGAATAGTTCAAACTGTGAACCTTCAGTTGTGTAAAGTGTTGTTTTCAGAAGTTTGGAGATTCTGATTGCAGCGTGAATAGGAAATTATGTTGTTAAATGATGCAATTAGAAAATAAGGAAACGCGACTGCTTCTCGCTATTAGAAAATATGAAATCGCGACTGCTTCTCTCTATAAAATAAGGAAACGCGACTGCTTCTCTCTATTAGAAAATAAGGAAACGCGACTGCTTCTCTCTATTAGAAAATAAGAAATCGCGACTGCTTCTCTCTATAAAATAAGGAAACGCGACTGCTTCTCTCTATTAGAAAATAAGGAAACGCGACTGCTTCTCTCTATTAGAAAATAAGGAAACGCGACTGCTTCTCTATTAGAATATAAAACAATTCATTTTGTTAACTTTTACAATTAGATAGTTACAGGTTTCTTTGGTGTGACAAGTGTTACAGTCATGGAATAGGAAGTTTTTCCTCTCTCTCTCCAGAGTGACAGGTGTTATAGTCGGAACAAATGTCAGGGGCCTGACATGACATATTTTTTGGGGTTCGAATTCTGTCATCGAAAAACTATTTCAGCCGAGGGCGCGTTATAACGTGTATGTGTGTGTGTTCGTGCGCGCGTTTTTCGTATAACAAAACCACAGTGGGCTATCAGCTGAGCCCAGAGAAGGGAATCGTACCCCTCATTTTAGGATTGTAAATCCGTATACTCACCGCTGTACTGGCGGGGAAGCCGTTATAATGTGAAGATGAATCTATCTTTCTTTGGTAAAAGTATCAAAGAGTTAGCGATGGGTGGTGTTGACCTTCCTGTTGATCTATTACTGCTATTAATTAGGAACAGCGAACGCAGATAGATCTCGTGCAGCTTTCCGTGAAATTCGACAAACAAACAAACTCTCCACTTCTTCAGTGGGATGAATCAGTTTGATAAATTAAACATTTTCACTATCAAACAGTCGTTAATTAATTAGACTTCACTGATAATATAGACGTGGTCTAACGATAAATATCATTACTGTTAATTAATTAGACTCCACTGATAATATAGACGTGGTCTAATGATAAATATCATTATTGTTAATTAATTAGACTCCACTGATAATATAGACGTGGTCTAACGATAAATATCATTATTGTTAATTAATTAGACTTCACTGATAATATAGACGTGGTCTAACGATAAATGTCATTATTGTTAATTAATTTGACTCCACTGATAATATAGACGTGGTCTAACGATAAATATCATTATTTTTTAGTAATTAGACTTCACTGATAATATAGACGTGGTCGAAAGATAAATATCATTATTGTTAATTAATTTGACTCCACTGATAATATAGACGTGGTCTAACGATAAATATCATTATTGTTAATTAATTAGACTCCACTGATAATATAGACGTGGTCTAACGATAAATATCATTATTGTTAATTAATTAGACTCTACTGATAATATAGACGTGGTCTAACGATAAATATCATTATTGTTAATTAATTAGACTCCACTGATGATATAGACGTGGTCTAACGATAAATATCATTATTGTTAATTAATTAGACTCCACTGATAATATAGACGTGGTCTAACGATAAATGTCATTATTGTTAATTAATTAGACTCCACTGATAATATAGACGTGGTCTAACGATAAATATCGTTTTTGTTAATTAATTTGACTCCACTCATAATATAGACGTGATCTGACGATAAATATCATTATTGTTAATTAATTTGACTCCACTGATAATATAGACGTGGTCTAACGATAAATATCATTATTGTTAATTAATTAGACTCCACTGATAATATATAACGATAAATATCATTATTTTTTATTAATTAGACTTCACTGATAATATAGACGTGGTCGAAAGATAAATATCATTATTGTTAATTAATTTGACTCCACTGATAATATAGACGTGGTCTAACGATAAATATCATTATTGTTAATTAATTTGACTCCACTGATAATATAGACGTGGTCTAACGATAAATATCATTATTGTTAATTAATTAGACTCCACTGATAATATAGACGTGGTCTAACGATAAATATCATTATTGTTAATTAATTAGACTTCACTGATAATATAGACGTGGTCTAACGATAAATATCATTATTGTTAATTAATTAGACTCCACTGATAATATAGACGTGGTCTAACGATAAATGTCATTATTGTTACTTAATTAGATTCCACTGATAATATAGACGTGGTCTAACGATAAATGTCATTATTGTTAATTAATTAGACTCCACTGATAATATAGACGTGGTCTAACGATAAATATCATTATTGTTAATTAATTAGACTTCACTGATAATATAGACGTGGTCACAACGATAAATATCATTATTGTTAATTAATTAGACTTCACTGATAATATAGACGTGGTCTAACGATAAATATCGTTTTTGTTAATTAATTTGACTCCACTGATAATATAGACGTGGTCTGACGATAAATATCATTATTGTTAATTAATTTGACTCCACTGATAATATAGACGTGGTCTAACGATAAATATCAATATTTGTAATTAATTAGACTCCACTGATAATATAGACGTGGTCTAACGATAAATATCATTATTGTTAATTAATTAGACTTCACTGATAATATAGACGTGGTCTAACGATAAATGTCATTATTGTTAATTAATTAGACTCCACTGATAATATAGACGTGGTCTAACGATAAATATCATTATTGTTAATTAATTAGACTCCACTGATAATACAGACGTGGTCTAACGATAAATGTCATTATTGTTAATTAATTAGACTCCACTGATAATATAGACGTGGTCTAACGATAAATGTCATTATTGTTAATTAATTAGACTCCACTGATAATATAGACGTGGTCTACCGATAAATGTCATTATTGTTCATTAATTAGACTCCACTGATAATATAGACGTGGTCTAACGATAAATATCATTATTGTTAATTAATTAGACTCCACTGATAATATAGACGTGGTCTAACGATAAATATCATTATTGTTAATCAATTAGACTCCACTGATAATATAGACGTGGTCTAACGATAAATGTCATTATTGTTAATTAATTAGACTCCACTGATAATACAGACGTGGTCTAACGATAAATGTCATTATTGTTAATTAATTAGACTCCACTGATAATATAGACGTGGTCTAACGATAAATGTCATTATTGTTAATTAATTAGACTCCACTGATAATATAGACGTGGTCTACCGATAAATGTCATTATTGTTCATTAATTAGACTCACTGATAATATAGACGTGGTCTAACGATAAATATCATTATTGTTAATTAATGAGACTCCACTGATAATATAGACGTGGTTTAACGATAAATATCATTACTGTTAATTAGTTAGACTCCATTGATAATATAGACGTGGTCTAACGATAAATATCATTATTGTTAATTAATTAGACTCCACTGATAATATAGACGTGGTCTAACGATAAATATCATTATTGTTAATTAATTAGACTCCACTGAAAATACAGACGTGGTCTAACGATAAATATCATTATTCTTAATTAATTAGACTCCACTGATAATACAGACGTGGTCTAACGATAAATATCATTATTGTTAATTAATTAGATTCCACTGATAATATATAACGATAAATATCATTACTGCAGACATATTCCAGCCAACACGGTTGTTATGGAAACACTATGACAATAAACAATTTATATTGTATTTCACAGAATGTATTGTTTACTTCGAACTAGTGTCATATTAAGAACACAATATCATGAAATACTACGTGTTTGCTCTTTTTCGAGTTTCTCGATTATTTCGCGAAAGACAGGTGTCTGTTTGTTCGACTTCTATTTTCCAAATAAATCTTAATTTGTGTAAGAGTTATTTTTTTTGGCCAGATTAGAGTCTAGTGGAAGAAATAAGTGTCGTTAGAATCGCCCAAAATTATTCAAAAGTTTGTTTGTTTTATTTAATGACAAATGTTTCTTTCCTGCCTAAAATCAAATCATTTCACAATTAATTTAACATTTATGTTGAAACTTCTGTGATGTTCGTTTCTCATAACGAACTTTAGTTGTGTTTCTACAGTTGGCGAAACTCAGTTCAAACATTCAGTTCACAACAAAAACATTTCTTTTGTCCATGTTCACATTAGAAAACTGTTATGAGTTACAATAAGAGGTGACTGACACTGATATAAGTAATATCGTTTATTCCAACATCCTATAGTAAAGATATGAGTAAAATCAAACATTCCAACATCCGTGTGTAAAGATGTGAGTAGAATAAAACATTCCAACATCCTATAGTAAAGATGCGAGTAGAATAAAACATTCCAACATTCCATAGTAAAGATGTGAGTAGAATAAAACATTCCAACATTCCATAGTAAAGAGGTGAGTTTAATAAAACATTCCAACATTCCATAGTAAAGATGTGAGTACAATCAAACATTCCAACATTCTACAGTAAAGATGTGAGTAGAATAAAAAATCCCAACATTCTATAGTAAAGATGTGAGTAGAATCAAACATTCTAACATCCTATAGTAAAGATGTGAGTAGAATCAAACATTCCAACATCCTACAGTAAAGATGTGAGTAGAATCAAACACTCCAACATCCTATAGTAAAGATGTGAGTAGAAACAAACATTCCAACATCCTATAGTAAAAATGTCAGTAGAATCAAACATTCCAACATTCTATAGTAAAGATGTCAGTAGAATAAAACATTCCAACATTCCATAGTAAAATGTGAGTACAATCAAACATTCCAACATCCTATAGTAAAGATGTGAGTAGAATAAAACATTCCAACATCCTATAGTAAAGATGTGAGTAGAATCAAACATTCCAACATCCTACAGTAAAGATGTGAGTAGAATAAAACATTCCAACATTCCATAGTAAAGATGTGAGTAGAAACAAACATTCCAACATCCAATAGTAAAGATGTGAGTAGAAACAAACATTCCAACATCCTATAGTAAAAATGTCAGTAGAATCAAACATTCCAACATTCTATAGTAAAGATGTGAGTAGAATAAAAACATTCCAACATCCTATAGTAAAGATGTGAGTACAATCAAACATTCCAACATTCCATAGTAAAGATGTGAGTACAATCAAACATTCCAACATTCCATAGTAAAGATGTGAGTAGAATCAAACATTCCAACATCCTATAGTGAAGATGTGAGTAGAATCAAACATTCCAACATCCTATAGTAAAGATGTGAGTATAATCAAACATTCCAACATCCTACAGTAAAGATGTGAGTAGAATAAAACATTCCAACATTCCATAGTAAAGATGTGAGTAGAATCAAACATTCCAACATCCTATAGTAAAGATGTGAGTACAATCAAACATTCCAACATCCTATAGTGAAGATGTGAGTAGAATCAAACATTCCAACATCCAATAGTAAAGATGTGAGTAGAATCAAACATTCCAACATCCTGTAGTAAAGATGTGAGTACAATCAAACACTCCAACATCCTATAGTAAAGATGTGAGTAGAATCAAACATTCCAACATCCTGTAGTAAAGATGTGAGTACAATCAAACATTCCAACATCCTATAGTAAAGATGTGAGTAGAATCAAACATTCCAACATCCTATAGTGAAGATGTGAGTAGAATCAAACATTCCAACATCCTATAGTAAAGATGTGAGTAGAATCAAACATTCCAACATCCTACAGTAAAGATGTGAGTAGAATAAAACATTCCAACATTCCATAGTAAAGATGTGAGTAGAATCAAACATTCCAACATCCAATAGTAAAGATGTGAGTACAATCAAACATTCCAACATCCTATAGTGAAGATGTGAGTAGAATCAAACATCCCAACATCCAATAGTAAAGATGTGAGTAGAATCAAACATTCCAACATCTTATAGTAAAAATGTGAGTAGAATCAAACATTCCAACATCCTATAGCAAAGATGAGAGTAAAATAAAACATTTCAACATCCTAGAGTAAAGATGAGAGTAAAATAAAACATTTTAACCTCCTAGAGTGAAGATGAGAGTATAAAAACATTCCAACATCCTATAGTATAGATGAGAAAATAATAAAACATTCCAACATCCTAGAGTAAAGATGAGAGGATAATTAAACATTCCAACATCCTAAAGTAAAGATGAGAGTAGAATAAAACATTCCAACATCCCAGAGTGAAGATGAGAGTATAATTAAACATTCCGACATCCCAGAGTGAATATGAGAGTAGAATCAAACATTCCAACATCCTAGAGAATAATGAGAGTATAATAAAACATCCTAGAGTAAAGATGAGGGTATAATGAAACATTCCAACATCCTGTAATATAGATGAGAGTAGAGTAAAACATTCCAACATCCTATAGTATAGATGAGAAAATAATAAAACATTCCAACATCCTAGAGTAAAGATGAGAGGATAATTAAACATTCCAACATCCTAAAGTAAAGATGAGAGTAGAATAAAACATTCCAACATCCCAGAGTGAAGATGAGAGTATAATTAAACATTCCGACATCCCAGAGTGAATATGAGAGTAGAATCAAACATTCCAACATCCTAGAGAGTAATGAGAGTATAATAGAACATCCTAGAGTAAAGATGAGGGTATAATGAAACATTCCAACATCCTAGAGTAAAGATGAGAGGATAATTAAACATTCCAACATCCTAAAGTAAAGATGAGAGTATAATAAAACATTCCAACATCTTATAGTAAAGATGAGAGTATAATAAAACATTCCAACATCTAGAGTGAAGATGAGAGTAGAATAAAACATTCCAACATCCTAGAGAATAATGAGAGTATAATAAAACAACAACAGAAGGAGTAGTTTAGTCAAAGCTTTCCAGAAACAACAGGAGGAGTAGTTTTGTCAAAGCTTTCCAGAAACATCAGAAAGAGTCGTTTTGTCAAAGCTTTCCAGAAACCACAGAAAGAGTCGTTTTGTCAAAGCTTTCCAGAAACAACAGAAAGAGTCGTTTTGTCAAAGATTTCAAGAAACCACAGAAAGAGTCGTTTTGTCAAAGCTTACCAGAAACAACAGAAAGAGTCGTTTTGTCAAAGCTTTCCAGAAACAACAGAAAGAGTCGTTTTGTCAAAGCTTTCCAGAAACAACAGAAAGAGTTGTTTTGTCAAAGCTTTCCAGAAACAACAGAAAGAGTAGTTTTGTCAAAGCTTTCCAGATACAACCTAAAGAGTAGTTTTGTCAAAGCTTTCCAGAAACCACAGAAAGAGATGTTTTGTCAAAGCTTTCCAGAAACAACAGAAAGAGTAGTTTTGTCAAAGCTTTCCAGAAACAACAGAAAGAGTAGTTTTGTTAAAGCTTTCCAGAAACAACAGAAAGAGTAGTTTTGTCAAAGCTAGCATATCCTACATTAATGTATTGACAGATATCATTAGTAAGTATTTAAATTCAAGTGGTTTGTATGTCTGGTTATCAGTTTTTGGGAACTAAATAATGATAACAATCTATATCTACTCCGATGTATCTCATTGGAGCGAATGCTACTCAATAGGAAAATCCAATAACAGTATTATCAGATCTGATTTCGCATGTCACATTCATATGAAGGTAAGATACTGTCATTCCTAGAATTCTGAAATTCGACAAATTTTATGATAATTCTAGCTGTTGTGATATTTTCAATTTAATGGTTTGAAAAATCGTTTAAGCGCGCCCTCTGAAGATAATAGCAGTAATACCAAAAATAGTTTTCAAACCTTTAACTTACCTTGATTGTCTAGTGACGTACACGGCTGTTTAATGAATAATTTAAACCATGAGCGTCTTAAGAATGTAACAAGTGTAACACTAAAGTAGGATAGTATCTAACGGGGATAGAGAGAGACAACAACAATGGACACAAACACTACAGTAGGATAGTATCTAACGTGGATAGAGAGAGACAATAACAATGGACAAAAACACTACAGTAGGACAGTATCTAACGTGGATAGAGAGACAACAACAATGGATACAAACACTACAGTAAGATAGTATCTAACGTGGATGAGAGAGACAACAACCATGGACAAAACACTACAGTAAAACAGTATCTAACGTGGATAGAGAGACAACAACAATGGACACAAACACTACAGAAAGAGAGTATCTAACGTGGATAGAGAGAGACAACAACAATGGACAAAAACACTACAGTAGGATAGTATCTAACGTGGATAGAGAGAGGCAACAACAATGGACACAAAACACTACAGTAAGATAGTATCTAACGTGGATAGAGAAGAAGACAACGACAATGGACAAAAAACACTACAGTAGGACAGTATCTAACGTGGATAGAGACACAACAACAATGGACACAAACACTACAGTAAGATAATATCTAACGTGGATAGAGAGAGACAACAACAACGGACACAAACACTACAGTAGGATCGTATCTAACGTAGATAGAGAGAGACAACGACAGTGGTAAACACTACAGTAGGACAGTATCTAACGTGGATAGAGAGACAGCAAGAATGGACACAAACACTACAGTAAGATAGTATCTAACGTGGATAGAGAGAAACAACAACAACGGACACAAACACTACAGTAGGATAGTATCTAACGTGAATAAAGATGAACAACGACAACGGACACAAACACTACAGTAGGATAGTATCTAACGTGGATAGAGAGAGAGACAACAACAATGGACACAAACACTACAGTAGGATGAGTATCTAACGTGGATAGAGAGACAACAACAACGGATACAAACACTACAGTAAGATAGTATCTAACGTGGATAGAGAGAGACAACAACAATGGACACAAACACTACAGTAGGATAGTATCTAACGTGGATAGAGAGAGACAACGACAGTGGACACAAACATTACAGTAAGATAATATCTAACGTGGATAGAGAGAGACAACAACAATGGACACAAACACTACAGTAGGATCGTATCTAACGTGGATAGAGAGAGACAACGACAGTGGACACAAACACTACAGTAGGATAGTATCTAACGTGGATAGAGAGAGACATCAACAACGGATACAAACACTACAGTAGGATAGTATCTAACGTGGATAGAGACAACAACAATGGACACAAACACTACAGTAAGATAGTATCTAACGTGGAGAGAGAGAGAGACAACAACAATGGACAAAAAAACACTACAGTAGGACAGTATCTAACGTGGATAGAGAGACAACAACAATGGACACAAACAATATAGAAAGATAGTATCTAACGTGGATAGAGAGAGACAACAACAATGGACAAAAAACACTACAGTAGGATAGTATCTAACGTGGATAGAGACAACAACAATGGACATAAACACTACAGTAAGATAGTATCTAACGTCAATAGAGAGAGACAACAACAACGGACACAAACACTAATGTAGGATAGTATCTAACGTGAATAGAGACAACAACAATAGACACAAACATTACAGTAGAATAGTATCTAACGTGGATAGAGAGAGACAACAACAACGGACACAAAACTACAGTAGGATAGTATCTAACGTGGATAGACAGAGACAACAACAATGGACATAAACACTACAGTAGGACAGTATCTAACGTGGATAGAGAGAGAAAACAACAATGGACACAAACACAAAGGTAGGGATAGTATCTAACGATGCATAGAGAGAGACAACAACAATGGACACAAACACTACAGTAGGATGGTATCTAACGTGGATAGAGACAACAACAATGGACATAAACACTACAGTAAGATAGTATCTAACGTGGACAGAGAGAGACAACAACAATGGACACAAACACTACAGTAGGACAGTATCTAACGTGGATAGAGAGAGACAACGACAGTGGACACAAACACTACAGTAGGATAGTATCTAACGTGGATAGAGAGAGACAACAACAACGGATACAAACACTACAGTAGGATAGTATCTAACGTGGAAAGAGACAACAACAATGGACACAAACACTACAGTAATATAGCATCTAACGTGGATAGAGAGAGACAATAACAATGGACACAAACACTACAGTAAGATAGTATCTAACGTGGATAGAGAGAGACAACAACAATAGACACAAACACTACAGTATGATCGTATCTAGCGTGGACAGAGAGAGACAACAACAATGGACACAAACACAAACAGTAGGATAGTATCTAACGTGAATAGAGAGAGACAACAACAACGGACACAAACACTAATGTAGGATAGTATCTAACGTGAATAGAGACAACAACAATGGACACAAACATTGCAGTAGGATAGTATCTAACTTGGATAGAGAGAGACAACAACAACGGACACAAACACTACAGTAAGATAGTATCTAACGTGGATAGAGAGACAACAAGAATGGACACAAACACTACAGTAAGATAGTATCTAACGTGGATAGAGAGAAACAACAACAACGGACACAAACACTACAGTAGGATAGTATCTAACGTGAATAAAGATAGACAACGACAACGGACACAAACACCACAGTAGGATAGTATCTAACGTGGATAGAGAGAGACAACAACAATGGACACAAACACTACAGTAGGATAGTATCTAACGTGGATAGAGAGAGACAACAACAACGGATACAAACACTACAGTAAGATAGTATCTAACGTGGATAGAGAGAGACAACAACAATGGACACAAACACTACAGTAGGATAGTATCTAACGTGGATAGAGAGAGACAACGACAGTGGACACAAACACTACAGTAGGATAGTATCTAACGTGGATAGAGAGAGACATCAACAACGGATACAAACACTACAGTAGGATAGTATCTAACGTGGATAGAGACAACAACAATGGACACAAACACTACAGTAAGATAGTATCTAACGTGGAGAGAGAGAGACAACAACAATGGACAAAAACACTACAGTAGGACAGTATCTAACGTGGATAGAGAGACAACAACAATGGACACAAACAATACAGAAAGATAGTATCTAACGTGGATAGAGAGAGACAACAACAATGGACAAAAACACTACAGTAGGATAGTATCTAACGTGGATAGAGACAACAACAATGGACATAAACACTACAGTAAGATAGTATCTAACGTCAATAGAGAGAGACAACAACAACGGACACAAACACTAATGTAGGATAGTATCTAACGTGAATAGAGACAACAACAATAGACACAAACATTACAGTAGAATAGTATCTAACGTGGATAGAGAGAGACAACAACAACGGACACAAAAACTACAGTAGGATAGTATCTAACGTGGATAGACAGAGACAACAACAATGGACACAAACACTACAGTAGGATAGTATCTAACGTGGATAGAGAGAAACAACAACAATGGACACAAACACAAAGTAGGATAGTATCTAACGTGCATAGAGAGAGACAACAACAATGGACACAAACACTACAGTAGGATAGTATATAACGTGGATAGAGACAACAACAATGGACATAAACACTACAGTAAGATAGAATCTAACGAGGATAGAGAGAGACAACAACAATGGACACAAACACTACAGTATGACAGTATCTAACGTGGATAGAGAGAGACAACGACAGTGGACAAAAACACTACAGTAGGATAGTATCTAACGTGGATAGAGAGACAACAACAACGGATACATAAAACACTAAAGTAGGATAGTATCTAACGTGGATAGAGACAAACAACAATGGACACAAACACTACAGTAAGATAGTATCTAACGTGGATAGAGAACAACAACAATGGACACAAACACTACAGTAAGATAGTATCTAACGTGGAGAGAGAGAGACAACAACAATGGACAAAAAAACACAGTAGGATGAGTATCTAACGTGGATAGAGAGACAACAACAATGGACACAAACAATACAGTAAGATAGTATCTAACGTAGAGAGAGACAACAACAATGGACAAAAACACTACAGTAGGATAGTATCTAACGTGGATAGAGACAACAACAATGGACATAAACACTACAGTAAGATAGTATCTAACGTCAATAGAGAGAGACAACAACAACGGACACAAACACTACAGTAGGATAGTATCTAACGTGGATAGAGAGAGACAACAACAATGGACACAAACACTACAGTATGATAGTATCTAACGTGGATAGAGAGAGACAACAACAATGGACACAAACACAAAGTAGGATAGTATCTAACGTGCATAGAGAGAGACAACAACAATGGACACAAGCACTACAGTAGGACAGTATCTAGCGTGGATGAGAGAGACAACAACAATGGACACAAACAAAAGTAGGATAGTATCTAACGTGGATAGAGAGACAACAACAATGGACACAAACACTACAGTAGGATAGTATCTAACGTGGATAGAGACAACAACAATGGACATAAACACTACAGTAAGATAGTATCTAACGTGGATGAGAGAGACAACAACAATGGACACAAACACTACAGTAGGATAGTATCTAACGTGGATAGAGAGAGACAACAACAGTGGACAACAAACACTACAGTAGGATAGTATCTAACGTGGATAGAGAGAGACAACAACAACGGATACAAACACTACAGTAGGATAGTATCTAACGTGGAAAGAGACAACAACAATGGACACAAACACTACAGTAATATAGCATCTAACGTGGATAGAGAGAGACAATAACAATGGACACAAACACTACAGTATGATCATATCTAGCGTGGACAGAGAGAGACAACAACAATGGACACAAACACAAACAGTAGGATGGTATCTAACGTGAATAGAGAGACAACAACAATGGACACAAACACTAATAGGATAGTATCTAACGTGAATAGAGACAACAACAATGGACACAAACATTGCAGTAGGATAGTATCTAACGTGGATAGAGAGAGACAACAACAACGGACACAAAAACTACAGTAGGATAGTATCTAACGTGGATAGAGAGAGATAACGACAGTGGACAAAAACACTACAGTAAGATAGTATCTAACGTGGATAGAGAGAAACAACAACAACGGACACAAACACTACAGTAGAATAGTATCTAACGTGGATAGAGAGAGACAACAACAATGGACACAAACACTACAGTAGGACAGTATCTAACGTGGATAGAGAGACAACAAGAATGGACACAAACACTACAGTAAGATAGTATCTAACGTGGATAGAGAGAAACAACAACAACGGACACAAACACTACAGTAGGATAGTATCTAACGTGAATAAAGATAGACAACGACAACGGACACAAACACTACAGTAGGATAGTATCTAACGTGGATAGAGAGAGACAACAACAATGGACACAAACACTACAGTAGGATAGTATCTAACGTGGATAGAGAGAGACAACAACAACGGATACAAACACTACAGTAAAGATAGGTATCTAACGTGGATAGAGAGAGACAACAACAATGGACACAAACACTACAGTGGGATAGTATCTAACGTGGATAGAGAGGGACAACGACAGTGGACACAAACACTACAGTAGGATAGTATCTAACGTGGATGAGAGAGACATCAACAACTGGACACAAACACTACAGTAGGATAGTATCTAACGTGGATAGAGACAACAACAATGGACACAAACACTACAGTAGGATAGTATCTAACGTGGAGAGAGAGACAACAACAATGGACACAAACACTACAGTAGGACAGTATCTAACGTGGATAGAGAGACAACAACAATGGACACAAACAATACAGAAAGATAGTATCTAACGTGGATAGAGAGACAACAACAATGGACAAAAACACTACAGTAGGATAGTATCTAACGTGGATAGAGAGACAACAACAATGGACATAAACACTACAGTAAGATAGTATCTAACGTCAATAGAGAGGGACAACAACAACGGACACAAACACTAATGTAGGATAGTATCTAACGTGAATAGAGACAACAACAATGGACACAAACACTACAGTAGAAGAGTATCTAACGTGGATAGAGAGAGACAACAACAACGGACACAAAAACTACAGTAGGATAGTATCTAACGTGGATAGACAGACACAAAACAACAACAATGGACAACAACAATGGACACAAACACTACAGTAGGATAGTATCTAACGTGGATAGAGAGAGACAACAACAATGGACACAAACACAAAGTAGGATGGTATCTAACGTGAGAGAGAGACAACAACAATGGACACATACAGTAGGAGAGAGACAACAACAATGGACACACAAACACTACAGTAAGATAGTATCTAAGGATAGAGTATCAAGTAACGTGGATAGAGAGAGACAACAACAATGGACACAAACACTACAGTAGATAGATGGGAATCTAACGAGGATAGAGAGAGACAACAACAATGGACATAAAACACAACAGTAGGACAGTATCTAACGCTAGATCAACGGGATAGAGAGACAACAACAGTGGACAAACAATACACTATAGTATCTAAGATAGAGAGTATCTAACGTAGGATAGATCTAACGAGAGACAACAACAATGGACACAAACACTACAGTAGGATAGTATCTAACGTCAATAGAGAGACAACAACAATGGACAAAAACACTACAGTAGGATAGTATCTAACGTGGATAGAGAGAGACAACAACAATGGACACAAACAATACAGAAAGAGATAGTATCTAACGTGGATAGAGAGAGACAACAACAATGGACACAAAAACACTACAGTAGGATAGTATCTAACGTGGATAGAGAACAACAACAATGGACACAAACACTACAGTAAGATAGTATCTAACTTGCGTCAATAGAGAGAAACAACAA
>NW_027467777.1:3435671-3464847 GCF_004210375.1 Tachypleus tridentatus
TCTCATTAATATTTGAAACTGATTTTTTATGGGTGAGGTTTTATCTCTGATTTATTAGATGAATGAAAAGCTAGCTAAAATACAGATAGAATCTCCACATAAACTATGTTTAGTGGGTTGAATAGGCGTGATGTTTCGTACATCATTTAACATGAATGTTTAGAATAGTTCAAACTGTGAACCTTCAGTTGTGTAAAGTGTTGTTTTCAGAAGTTTGGAGATTCTGATTGCAGCGTGAATAGGAAATTATGTTGTTAAATGATGCAATTAGAAAATAAGGAAACGCGACTGTTTCTCGCTATTAGAAAAATATGAAATCGCGACTGCTTCTCTCTATAAAATAAGGAAACGCGACTGCTTCTCTCTATTAGAAAATAAGGAAACGCGACTGCTTCTCTCTATTAGAAAATAAGAAATCGCATGACTGCTTCTCTCTATAAAATAAGGAAACGCGACTGCTTCTCTCTATTAGAAAATAAGGAGCACGGACTGCTTCTTTCTCTATTAAATAAGGAAGCATGACTGCTTCTATTTAGAATATAAAACAATTCATTTTGTTAACTTTTACAATTAGATAGTTACAGGTTTCTTTGGTGTGACAAGTGTTACAGTCATGGAATAGGAAGTTTTCCTCTCTCTCTCCAGAGTGACAGGTGTTATAGTCGGAACAAATGTCAGGGCCTGACATGACATATTTTTTTGGGTTCGAATTCTGTCATCGAAAAACTATTTCAGCCGAGAGGCGCGTTATAACGTGTATGTGTGTGTGTTCGTGCGCGCGTTTTTCTTATATAACAAAACCACAGTGGGCTATCAGCTGAGCCCAGAGAGAGGGAATCGTACCCTCATTTGGGTTGTAAATCCGTATACTCACCGCTGTACTGGCAGGGAAGCCGTTATAATGTGAAGATGAATCTATCTTTTCTTTGTGGTAAAAGTATCTAAAAAGAGTTAGCGATGGGTGGTGTTGACCTTCCTGTTGATCTATTACTGCTATGTAGTTAGGAACAGCGAACGCAGATAGATCTCGTGCAGCTTTCCGTGAAATTCGACAAACAAACAAACTCTCCACTTCTTCAGTGGGATGAATCAGTTTGATAAATTAAACATTTTCACTATCAAACGGTCGTTAATTAATTAGACTTCACTGATAATATGGGCGTGGTCTAACGATAAATATCATTACTGTTAATTGAATTAGACTCACACTGATAATATGAGCGTGGTCTAATGATAAATATCATTATTGTTAATTAATTGAGACTCCACTGATAATATGAGCGTGGTCACAACGATAAATATCATTATTGTTAATTAATTAGACTTCACTGATAATATAGAGCGTGGTCTAACGATAAATGTCATTATTGTTGATTAATTTGACTCCACTGATAATATGGGCGGTTGGTCTAACGATAAATATCATTATTTTTAATTAATTAGACTTCACTGATAATATAGACGTGGTCGAAAGATAAATATCATTATTGTTAATTAATTTGACTCCACTGATAATATAGACGTGGTCTAACGATAAATATCATTATTGTTAATTGTTAGACTCCACTGATAATATAGACGTGGTCACAACGATAAATATCATTATTGTTAATTAATTGTGACTCTACTGATAATATAGACGTGGTCTAACGATAAATATCATTATTGTTAATTAATGGTAGACTCACTGATAGATATGAGCGTGGTCTAACGATAAATATCATTATTGTTAATTAATTAGACTCCACTGATAATATAGACGTGGTCACAACGATAAATGTCATTGTTAATTGAGTGACTCACTGATAATATAGACGTGGTCTAACGATAAATATCGTTTTGTTGTTAATTTGACTCCACTCATAATATAGACGTGATCTGACGATAAATATCATTATTGTTAATTAATTTGACTCCACTGATAATATAGACGTGGTCTAACGATAAATATCATTATTGTTAATTAATTAGACTCCACTGATAATATATAACGATAAATATCATTATTTTTAATTGATTAGACTTCACTGATAATATAGACGTGGTCGAAAAGATAAATATCATTATTGTTAATTAATTTGACTCCACTGATAATATAGACGTGGTCTAACGATAAATATCATTATTGTTAATTAATTTGACTCCACTGATAATATAGGCGTGGTCTAACGATAAATATCATTATTGTTAATTAATTAGACTCCACTGATAATATAGACGTGGTCTACAACGATAAATATCATTATTGTTAATTAATTAGACTTCACTGATAATATAGACGTGGTCTAACGATAAATATCATTATTGTTAATTGGTTAGACTCCACTGATAATATAGACGTGGTCTAACGATAAATGTCATTATTGTTGCTTAATTAGATTCCACTGATAATATAG
The DNA here is from genome assembly GCF_004210375.1 of Tachypleus tridentatus. Lineage (NCBI taxonomy): Eukaryota > Metazoa > Arthropoda > Merostomata > Xiphosura > Limulidae > Tachypleus > Tachypleus tridentatus. The sequence goes on from NW_027467777.1 coordinate 3,438,068, forward strand.
ACGTGGTCACAACGATAAATGTCATTATTGTTAATTAATTAGACTCCACTGATAATATGGGCGTGGTCTAACGATAAATATCATTATTGTTAATTAATTAGACTTCACTGATAATATAGACGTGGTCTAACGATAAATATCATTATTGTTAATTAATTAGACTTCACTGATAATATAGACGTGGTCACAACGATAAATATCGTTTTTGTTAATTAATTTGACTCCACTGATAATATAGACGTGGTCTGACGATAAATATCATTATTGTTAATTAATTTGACTCCACTGATAATATAGACGTGGTCACAACGATAAATATCAATATTTGTAATTAATTGGACTCCACTGATAATATAGACGTGGTCTAACGATAAATATCATTATTGTTAATTAATTAGACTTCACTGATAATATAGGCGTGGTCTAACGATAAATGTCATTATTGTTAATTAATTAGACTCACTGATAAATAGACGTGGTCTAACGATAAATATCATTATTGTTAATTGGTAGACTCACTGATAATACAGACGTGGTCTAACGATAAATGTCATTATTGTTAATGGTAAGACTCCACTGATAATATAGACGTGGTCTAACGATAAATGTCATTATTGTTAATTAATTAGACTCCACTGATAATATAGACGTGGTCTACCGATAAATGTCATATTGTTCATTAATTAGACTCCACTGATAATATAGACGTGGTCTAACGATAAATATCATTATTGTTAATTAGACTCCACTGATAATATAGACGTGGTCTCAACGATAAATATCATTATTGTTAATCAATTAGACTCCACTGATAATATAGACGTGGTCTACAACGATAAATGTCATTATTGTTAATTAATTAGACTCCACTGATAATACAGACGTGGTCTAACGATAAATGTCATTATTGTTAATTAATTAGACTCCACTGATAATATAGGACGTGGTCTAACGATAAATGTCATTATTGTTAATTAATTAGACTCCACTGATAATATAGACGTGGTCTACCGATAAATGTCATTATTGTGTTCATTAATTAGACTCACTGATAATATAGACGTGGTCTAACGATAAATATCATTATTGTTAATTAATGAGACTCCACTGATAATATAGACGTGGTTTAACGATAAATATCATTACTGTTAATTGGTTAGACTCCATTGATAATATAGACGTGGTCTAACGATAAATATCATTATTGTTAATTAATTAGACTCCACTGATAATATAGACGTGGTCTAACGATAAATATCATTATTGTTAATTAATTAGACTCCACTGAAAATACAGACGTGGTCTAACGATAAATATCATTATTCTTAATTAATTAGACTCCACTGATAATACAGACGTGGTCTAACGATAAATATCATTATTGTTAATTAATTAGATTCCACTGATAATATATAACGATAAATATCATTACTGCAGACATATTCCAGCCAACACGGTTGTTATGGAAACACTATGACAATAAACAATTTATATTGTATTTCACAGAATGTATTGTTTACTTCGAACTAGTGTCATATTAAGAACACAATATCATGAAATACTACGTGTTTGCTCTTTTTCGAGTTTCTCGATTATTTCGCGAAAGACAGGTGTCTGTTTGTTCGACTTCTATTTTCCAAATAAATCTTAATTTGTGTAAGAGTTATTTTTTTTGGCCAGATTAGAGTCTAGTGGAAGAAATAAGTGTCGTTAGAATCCCCAAAATTATTCAAAAGTTTGTTTGTTTTATTTAATGACAAATGTTTCTTTCCTGCCTAAAATCAAATCATTTCACAATTAATTTAACATTTATGTTGAAACTTCTGTGATGTTCGTTTCTCATAACGAACTTTAGTTGTGTTTCTACAGTTGGCGAAACTCAGTTCAAACATTCAGTTCACAACAAAAACATTTCTTTTGTCCATGTTCACATTAGAAAACTGTTATGAGTTACAATAAGAGGTGACTGACACTGATATAAGTAATATCGTTTATTCCAACATCCTATAGTAAAGATATGAGTAAAATCAAACATTCCAACATCCGTGTGTAAAGATGTGAGTAGAATAAAACATTCCAACATCCTATAGTAAAGATGCAGTAGAATAAAACATTCCAACATTCCATAGTAAAGATGTGAGTAGAATAAAACATTCCAACATTCCATAGTAAAGAGGTGAGTTTAATAAAACATTCCAACATTCCATAGTAAAGATGTGAGTACAATCAAACATTCCAACATTCTACAGTAAAGATGTGAGTAGAATAAAAAATCCCAACATTCTATAGTAAAGATGTGAGTAGAATCAAACATTCTAACATCCTATAGTAAAGATGTGAGTAGAATCAAACATTCCAACATCCTACAGTAAAGATGTGAGTAGAATCAAACACTCCAACATCCTATAGTAAAGATGTGAGTAGAAACAAACATTCCAACATCCTATAGTAAAAATGTCAGTAGAATCAAACATTCCAACATTCTATAGTAAAGATGTCAGTAGAATAAAACATTCCAACATTCCATAGTAAAAATGTGAGTACAATCAAACATTCCAACATCCTATAGTAAAGATGTGAGTAGAATAAAAACATTCCAACATCCTATAGTAAAGATGTGAGTAGAATCAAACATTCCAACATCCTACAGTAAAGATGTGAGTAGAATAAAACATTCCAACATTCCATAGTAAAGATGTGAGTAGAAACAAACATTCCAACATCCAATAGTAAAGATGTGAGTAGAAACAAACATTCCAACATCCTATAGTAAAATGTCAGTAGAATCAAACATTCCAACATTCTATAGTAAAGATGTGAGTAGAATAAAACATTCAACATCCTATAGTAAAGATGTGAGTACAATCAAACATTCCAACATTCCATAGTAAAGATGTGAGGTACAATCAAACATTCCAACATTCCATAGTAAAGATGTGAGTAGAATCAAACATTCCAACATCCTATAGTGAAGATGTGAGTAGAATCAAACATTCCAACATCCTATAGTAAAGATGTGAGTATAATCAAACATTCCAACATCCTACAGTAAAGATGTGAGGTAGAATAAAACATTCCAACATTCCATAGTAAAGATGTGAGTAGAATCAAACATTCCAACATCCTATAGTAAAGATGTGAGTACAATCAAACATTCCAACATCCTATAGTGAAGATGTGAGTAGAATCAAACATTCCAACATCCAATAGTAAAGATGTGAGTAGAATCAAACATTCCAACATCCTGTAGTAAAGATGTGAGTACAATCAAACACTCCAACATCCTATAGTAAAGATGTGAGTAGAATCAAACATTCCAACATCCTGTAGTAAAGATGTGAGTACAATCAAACATTCCAACATCCTATGGTAAAGATGTGAGTAGAATCAAACATTCCAACATCCTATAGTGAAGATGTGAGTAGAATCAAACATTCCAACATCCTATAGTAAAGATGTGAGTAGAATCAAACATTCCAACATCCTACAGTAAAGATGTGAGTAGAATAAAACATTCCAACATTCCATAGTAAAGATGTGAGTAGAATCAAACATTCCAACATCCAATAGTAAAGATGTGAGTACAATCAAACATTCCAACATCCTATAGTGAAAGATGTGGGTAGAATCAAACATCCCAACATCCAATAGTAAAGAGATGTGAGTAGAATCAAACATTCCAACATCTTATAGTAAAAATGTGAGTAGAATCAAACATTCCAACATCCTATAGCAAAGATGAGAAGTAAAATAAAACATTTCAACATCCTAGAGTAAAGATGAGAGTAAAATAAAACATTTTAACCTCCTAGAGTGAAGATGAGAGTATAAAAAAACATTCCAACATCCTATAGTATAGATGAGAAAATAATAAAACATTCCAACATCCTAGAGTAAAGATGAGAGGATAATTAAACATTCCAACATCCTAAAGTAAAGATGAGAGTAGAATAAAACATTCCAACATCCCAGGTGAAGATGAGAGGTATAATTAAACATTCCGACATCCCAGGTGAATATGAGAGAGTAGAATCAAACATTCCAACATCCTAGAGAATAATGAGAGTATAATAAAACATCCTAGAGTAAAGATGAGGGTATAATGAAACATTCCAACATCCTGTAATATAGATGAGAGTAGAGTAAAACATTCCAACATCCTATAGTATAGATGAGAGAAATAATAAAACATTCCAACATCCTAGAGTAAAGATGAGAGGATAATTAAACATTCCAACATCCTAAAGTAAAGATGAGAGTAGAATAAAACATTCCAACATCCCAGAGTGAAGATGAGAGTATAATTAAACATTCCGACATCCCAGAGTGAATATGAGAGTAGAATCAAACATTCCAACATCCTAGAGAGTAATGAGAGTATAATAGAACATCCTAGAGTAAAGATGAGGGTATAATGAAACATTCCAACATCCTAGAGTAAAGATGAGAGGATAATTAAACATTCCAACATCCTAAAGTAAAGATGAGAGTATAATAAAACATTCCAACATCTTATAGTAAAGATGAGGAGTATAATAAAACATTCAACATCTAGGTGAAGATGAGAGTAGAATAAAACATTCCAACATCCTAGAGAATAATGAGAGTATAATAAAACAACAACAGAAGGAGTAGTTTAGTCAAAGCTTTCCAGAAACAACAGGAGGTAGTTTTGTCAAAGCTTTCCAGAAACATCAGAAAGAGTCGTTTTGTCAAAGCTTTCCAGAAACCACAGAAAGAGTCGTTTTGTCAAAGCTTTCCAGAAACAACAGAAAGAGTCGTTTTGTCAAAGATTTCAAGAAACCACAGAAAGAGTCGTTTTGTCAAAGCTTACCAGAAACAACAGAAAGAGTCGTTTTGTCAAAGCTTTCCAGAAACAACAGAAAGAGTCGTTTTGTCAAAGCTTTCCAGAAACAACAGAAAGAGTTGTTTTGTCAAAGCTTTCAGAAACAACAGAAAGAGTGGTTTTGTCAAAGCTTTCCAGATACAACCCTAAAGAGTAGTTTTGTCAAAGCTTTCCAGAAACCACAGAAAGAGATGTTTTGTCAAAGCTTTCCAGAAACAACAGAAAGAGTAGTTTTGTCAAAGCTTTCCAGAAACAACAGAAAGAGTAGTTTTGTTAAAGCTTTCCAGAAACAACAGAAAGAGTAGTTTTGTCAAAGCTAGCATATCCTACATTAATGTATTGACAGATATCATTAGTAAGTATTTAAATTCAAGTGGTTTGTATGTCTGGTTATCAGTTTTTGGGAACTAAATAATGATAACAATCTATATCTACTCCGATGTATCTCATTGGAGCGAATGCTACTCAATAGGAAAATCCAATAACAGTATTATCAGATCTGATTTCGCATGTCACATTCATATGAAGGTAAGATACTGTCATTCCTAGAATTCTGAAATTCGACAAATTTTATGATAATTCTAGCTGTTGTGATATTTTCAATTTAATGGTTTGAAAAATCGTTTAAGCGCGCCCTCTGAAGATAATAGCAGTAATACCAAAAATAGTTTTCAAACCTTTAACTTACCTTGATTGTCTAGTGACGTACACGGCTGTTTAATGAATAATTTAAACCATGAGCGTCTTAAGAATGTAACAAGTGTAACACTAAAGTAGGATAGTATCTAACGGGGATAGAGAGAGACAACAACAATGGACACAAACACTACAGTAGGATAGTATCTAACGTGGATAGAGAGAGACAATAACAATGGACAAAAACACTACAGTAGGACAGTATCTAACGTGGATAGAGAGACAACAACAATGGATACAAACACTACAGTAAGATAGTATCTAACGTGGATAGAGAGAGACAACAACCATGGACAAAAACACTACAGTAAAACAGTATCTAACGTGGATAGAGAGACAACAACAATGGACACAAACACTACAGAAAGAGAGTATCTAACGTGGATAGAGAGAGACAACAACAATGGACAAAAACACTACAGTAGGATAGTATCTAACGTGGATAGAGAGAGGCAACAACAATGGACACAAACACTACAGTAAGATAGTATCTAACGTGGATAGAGAAAGACAACGACAATGGACAAAAACACTACAGTAGGACAGTATCTAACGTGGATAGAGACACAACAACAATGGACACAAACACTACAGTAAGATAATATCTAACGTGGATAGAGAGAGACAACAACAACGGACACAAACACTACAGTAGGATCGTATCTAACGTAGATAGAGAGAGACAACGACAGTGGACACAAACACTACAGTAGGACAGTATCTAACGTGGATAGAGAGACAGCAAGAATGGACACAAACACTACAGTAAGATAGTATCTAACGTGGATAGAGAGAAACAACAACAACGGACACAAACACTACAGTAGGATAGTATCTAACGTGAATAAAGATAGACAACGACAACGGACACAAACACTACAGTAGGATAGTATCTAACGTGGATAGAGAGAGACAACAACAATGGACACAAACACTACAGTAGGATAGTATCTAACGTGGATAGAGAGAGACAACAACAACGGATACAAACACTACAGTAAGATAGTATCTAACGTGGATAGAGAGAGACAACAACAATGGACACAAACACTACAGTAGGATAGTATCTAACGTGGATAGAGAGAGACAACGACAGTGGACACAAACATTACAGTAAGATAATATCTAACGTGGATAGAGAGAGACAACAACAATGGACACAAACACTACAGTAGGATCGTATCTAACGTGGATAGAGAGAGACAACGACAGTGGACACAAACACTACAGTAGGATAGTATCTAACGTGGATAGAGAGAGACATCAACAACGGATACAAACACTACAGTAGGATAGTATCTAACGTGGATAGAGACAACAACAATGGACACAAACACTACAGTAAGATAGTATCTAACGTGGAGAGAGAGAGACAACAACAATGGACAAAAACACTACAGTAGGACAGTATCTAACGTGGATAGAGAGACAACAACAATGGACACAAACAATATAGAAAGATAGTATCTAACGTGGATAGAGAGAGACAACAACAATGGACAAAAACACTACAGTAGGATAGTATCTAACGTGGATAGAGACAACAACAATGGACATAAACACTACAGTAAGATAGTATCTAACGTCAATAGAGAGAGACAACAACAACGGACACAAACACTAATGTAGGATAGTATCTAACGTGGATAGATAGAGACAACAACAATGGACACAAACACTACAGTAGAATAGTATCTAACGTGGATAGAGAGAGACAACAACAACGGACACAAAAACTACAGTAGGATAGTATCTAACGTGGATAGACAGAGACAACAACAATGGACATAAACACTACAGTAGGACAGTATCTAACGTGGATAGAGAGAGAAAACAACAATGGACACAAACACAAAGTAGGATAGTATCTAACGTGCATAGAGAGAGACAACAACAATGGACACAAACACTACAGTAGGATAGTATCTAACGTGGATAGAGACAACAACAATGGACATAAACACTACAGTAAGATAGTATCTAACGTGGACAGAGAGAGACAACAACAATGGACACAAACACTACAGTAGGACAGTATCTAACGTGGATAGAGAGAGACAACAACAGTGGACACAAACACTACAGTAGGATAGTATCTAACGTGGATAGAGAGAGACAACAACAACGGATACAAACACTACAGTAGGATAGTATCTAACGTGGAAAGAGACAACAACAATGGACACAAACACTACAGTAATATAGCATCTAACGTGGATAGAGAGAGACAATAACAATGGACACAAACACTACAGTAAGATAGTATCTAACGTGGATAGAGAGAGACAACAACAATGGACACAAACACTACAGTATGATCGTATCTAGCGTGGACAGAGAGAGACAACAACAATGGACACAAACACAAACAGTAGGATAGTATCTAACGTGAATAGAGAGAGACAACAACAACGGACACAAACACTAATGTAGGATAGTATCTAACGTGAATAGAGACAACAACAATGGACACAAACATTGCAGTAGGATAGTATCTAACTTGGATAGAGAGACAACAACAATGGACACAAACACTACAGTAAGATAGTATCTAACGTGGATAGAGAGACAACAACAATGGACACAAACACTACAGTAAGATAGTATCTAACGTGGATAGAGAGAAACAACAACAACGGACACAAACACTACAGTAGGATAGTATCTAACGTGAATAAAGAGAGACAACGACAACGGACACAAACACCACAGTAGGATAGTATCTAACGTGGATAGAGAGAGACAACAACAATGGACACAAACACTACAGTAGGATAGTATCTAACGTGGATAGAGAGAGACAACAACAACGGATACAAACACTACAGTAAGATAGTATCTAACGTGGATAGAGAGAGACAACAACAATGGACACAAACACTACAGTAGGATAGTATCTAACGTGGATAGAGAGAGACAACGACAGTGGACACAAACACTACAGTAGGATAGTATCTAACGTGGATAGAGAGAGACAACAACAACGGATACAAACACTACAGTAGGATAGTATCTAACGTGGATAGAGACAACAACAATGGACACAAACACTACAGTAAGATAGTATCTAACGTGGAGAGAGAGACAACAACAATGGACAAAAAACACTACAGTAGGATAGTATCTAACGTGGATAGAGAGACAACAACAATGGACACAAACACTACAGAAAGATAGTATCTAACGTGGATAGAGAGAGACAACAACAATGGACAAAAACACTACAGTAGGATAGTATCTAACGTGGATAGAGACAACAACAATGGACATAAACACTACAGTAAGATAGTATCTAACGTCAATAGAGAGAGACAACAACAACGGACACAAACACTAATGTAGGATAGTATCTAACGTGAATAGAGACAACAACAATAGACACAAACATTACAGTAGAATAGTATCTAACGTGGATAGAGAGAGACAACAACAACGGACACAAAAACTACAGTAGGATAGTATCTAACGTGGATAGACAGAGACAACAACAATGGACACAAACACTACAGTAGGATAGTATCTAACGTGGATAGAGAGAAACAACAACAATGGACACAAACACTACAGTAGGATAGTATCTAACGTGGATAGAGAGAGACAACAACAATGGACACAAACACTACAGTAGGATAGTATCTAACGTGGATAGAGACAACAACAATGGACATAAACACTACAGTAAGATAGAATCTAACGAGGATAGAGAGACAACAACAATGGACACAAACACTACAGTATGACAGTATCTAACGTGGATAGAGAGAGACAACGACAGTGGACAAAAACACTACAGTAGGATAGTATCTAACGTGGATAGAGAGAGACAACAACAACGGATACAAACACTAAAGTAGGATAGTATCTAACGTGGATAGAGACAACAACAATGGACACAAACACTACAGTAAGATAGTATCTAACGTGGATAGAGAGAGACAACAACAATGGACACAAACACTACAGTAAGATAGTATCTAACGTGGAGAGAGAGAGACAACAACAATGGACAAAAACACTACAGTAGGACAGTATCTAACGTGGATAGAGAGACAACAACAATGGACACAAACACTACAGAAAGATAGTATCTAACGTGGATAGAGAGAGACAACAACAATGGACAAAAACACTACAGTAGGATAGTATCTAACGTGGATAGAGAGACAACAACAATGGACATAAACACTACAGTAAGATAGTATCTAACGTCAATAGAGAGACAACAACAATGGACACAAACACAAAGTAGGATAGTATCTAACGTGGATAGAGAGAGACAACAACAATGGACACAAACACTACAGTATGATAGTATCTAACGTGGATAGAGAGAGACAACAACAATGGACACAAACACAAAGTAGGATAGTATCTAACGTGGATAGAGAGACAACAACAATGGACACAAACACTACAGTAGGATAGTATCTAACGTGGATAGAGAGAGACAACAACAATGGACACAAACACTACAGTAGGATAGTATCTAACGTGGATAGAGAGAGACAACAACAATGGACACAAACACTACAGTAGGATAGTATCTAACGTGGATAGAGACAACAACAATGGACACAAACACTACAGTAAGATAGTATCTAACGTGGATAGAGAGAGACAACAACAATGGACACAAACACTACAGTAGGATAGTATCTAACGTGGATAGAGAGAGACAACGACAGTGGACACAAACACTACAGTAGGATAGTATCTAACGTGGATAGAGAGAGACAACAACAACGGATACAAACACTACAGTAGGATAGTATCTAACGTGGAAGAGACAACAACAATGGACACAAACACTACAGTAAGGATAGTATCTAACGTGGATAGAGAGAGACAACAACAATGGACACAAACACTACAGTATGATCATATCTAGCGTGGACAGAGAGAGACAACAACAATGGACACAAACACAAACAGTAAGATAGTATCTAACGTGAATAGAGAGAGACAACAACAACGGACACAAACACTAATGTAGGATAGTATCTAACGTGAATAGAGACAACAACAATGGACACAAACATTGCAGTAGGATAGTATCTAACGTGGATAGAGAGAGACAACAACAACGGACACAAAAACTACAGTAGGATAGTATCTAACGTGGATAGAGAGATAACGACAGTGGACAAAAACACTACAGTAAGATAGTATCTAACGTGGATAGAGAGAAACAACAACAACGGACACAAACACTACAGTAGAATAGTATCTAACGTGGATAGAGAGAGACAACAACAATGGACACAAACACTACAGTAGGACAGTATCTAACGTGGATAGAGAGACAACAAGAATGGACACAAACACTACAGTAAGATAGTATCTAACGTGGATAGAGAGAAACAACAACAACGGACACAAACACTACAGTAGGATAGTATCTAACGTGAATAAAGATAGACAACGACAACGGACACAAACACTACAGTAGGATAGTATCTAACGTGGATAGAGAGAGACAACAACAATGGACACAAACACTACAGTAGGATAGTATCTAACGTGGATAGAGAGAGACAACAACAACGGACACAAACACTACAGTAAGATAGTATCTAACGTGGATAGAGAGAGACAACAACAATGGACACAAACACTACAGTAGGATAGTATCTAACGTGGATAGAGAGAGACAACAACAGTGGACACAAACACTACAGTAGGATAGTATCTAACGTGGATAGAGAGACAACAACAACGGATACAAACACTACAGTAGGATAGTATCTAACGTGGATAGAGACAACAACAATGGACACAAACACTACAGTAAGATAGTATCTAACGTGGAGAGAGAGAGACAACAACAATGGACAAAAAACACTACAGTAGGACAGTATCTAACGTGGATAGAGAGACAACAACAATGGACACAAACAATACAGAAAGATAGTATCTAACGTGGATAGAGAGAGACAACAACAATGGACAAAATCACTACAGTAGGATAGTATCTAACGTGGATAGAGACAACAACAATGGACACAAAACACTACAGTAAGATAGTATCTAACGTGGATAGAGAGAGACAACAACAACGGACACAAACACTAAGTAGGATAGTATCTAACGTGAATAGAGACAACAACAATGGACACAAACACTACAGTAGAGAGTATCTAACGTGGATAGAGAGAGACAACAACAACGGACACAAACACTACAGTAGGATAGTATCTAACGTGGATAGAGAGAGACAACAACAATGGACACAAACACTACAGTAGGATAGTATCTAACGTGGATAGAGAGAGACAACAACAATGGACACAAACACAAAGTAGGATAGTATCTAACGTGCATAGAGAGAGACAACAACAATGGACACAAGCACTACAGTAGGACAGTATCTAACGTGGATGAGAGAGAGACAACAACAATGGACACAAACACTACAGTAAGATAGTATCTAACGTGGATAGAGAGAGACAACAACAATGGACACAAACACTACAGTAGGATAGTATCTAACGTGGATAGAGAGAGACAACAACAGTGGACACAAACACTACAGTAGGATAGTATCTAACGTGGATGAGAGAGACAACAACAATGGACACAAACACTACAGTAGGATAGTATCTAACGTGGAGAGAGAGACAACAACAATGGACAAAAACACTACAGTAGGATAGTATCTAACGTGGATAGAGAGACAACAACAATGGACACAAACAATACAGAAAGATAGTATCTAACGTGGATGAGAGAGAGACAACAACAATGGACAAAATCACTACAGTAGGATAGTATCTAACGTGGATAGAGACAACAACAATGGACATAAACACTACAGTAAGATAGTATCTAACGTGGATAGAGAGAAACAACAACAACGGACACAAACACTAATGTAGGATAGTATCTAACGTGGATAGACAGAGACAACAACAATGGACACAAACACTACAGTAGGATAGTATCTAACGTGGATAGAGAGAGACAACAACAATGGACACAAACACTACAGTAGGATAGTATCTAACGTGGATAGACAGAGACAACAACAATGGACACAAACACTACAGTAGGATAGTATCTAACGTGGATAGAGAGAGACAACAACAATGGACACAAACACAAAGTAGGATAGTATCTAACGTGCATAGAGAGAGACAACAACAACGGATACAAACACTACAGTAGGATAGTATCTAACGTGGAAAGAGACAACAACAATGGACACAAACACTACAGTAATATAGCATCTAACGTGGATAGAGAGAGACAATAACAATGGACACAAACACTACAGTAAGATAGTATCTAACGTGGATAGAGAGAGAGACAACAACAATGGACACAAACACTACAGTATGATCGTATCTAGCGTGGAGAGAGAGACAACAACAATGGACACAAACACAAACAGTAGGATAGTATCTAACGTGAATAGAGAGACAACAACAACGGACACAAACACTAATGTAGGATAGTATCTAACGTGGATAGAGACAACAACAATGGACACAAACACTACAGTAGGATAGTATCTAACGTGGATAGAGAGAGACAACAACAACGGACACAAAAACTACAGTAGGATAGTATCTAACGTGGATAGAGAGAGATAACGACAGTGGACAAAAACACTACAGTAAGATAGTATCTAACGTGGATAGAGAGAAACAACAACAACGGACACAAACACTACAGTAGGATAGTATCTAACGTGGATGAGAGAGACAACAACAATGGACACAAACACTACAGTAGGATAGTATCTAACGTGGATAGAGAGACAACAACAATGGACACAAACACTACAGTAAGATAGTATCTAACGTGGATGAGAGAAACAACAACAACGGACACAAACACTACAGTAGGATAGTATCTAACGTGGATAAAGAGAGACAACAACAATGGACACAAACACTACAGTAGGATAGTATCTAACGTGGATAGAGAGAGACAACAACAATGGACACAAACACTACAGTAGGATAGTATCTAACGTGGATAGAGAGAGACAACAACAATGGACACAAACACTACAGTAAAATGGTATCTAACGTGGATAGAGAGAGACAACAACAATGGACACAAACACTACAGTAGGATAGTATCTAACGTGGATAGAGAGAGACAACAACGAATGGACACAAACACTACAGTGGGATAGTATCTAACGTGGATGAGAGAGAGACAACAACAATGGACACAAACACTACAGTAGGATAGTATCTAACGTGGATAGAGAGAGACAACAACAACGGATACAAACACTACAGTAGGATAGTATCTAACGTGGATAGAGACAACAACAATGGACACAAACACTACAGTAGGACAGTATCTAACGTGGATAGAGACAACAACAATGGACACAAACACTACAGAAAGATAGTATCTAACGTGGATAGAGAGAGACAACAACAATGGACAAAAACACTACAGTAGGATAGTATCTAACGTGGATAGAGACAACAACAATGGACATAAACACTACAGTAAGATAGTATCTAACGTGGATAGAGAGAGACAACAACAACGGACACAAATACTAATGTAGGATAGTATCTAACGTGGATAGACAGAGACAACAACAATAGACACAAACATTACAGTAGAATAGTATCTAACGTGGATAGAGAGAGACAACAACAACGGACACAAAAACTACAGTAGGATAGTATCTAACGTGGATAGAGAGAGACAACAACAATGGACACAAACACTACAGTAGGATAGTATCTAACGTGGATAGAGAGAGACAACAACAATGGACACAAACACTACAGTAGGATAGTATCTAACGTGGATAGAGAGAGACAACAACAATGGACACAAACACTACAGTAGGATAGTATCTAACGTGGATAGAGAGACAACAACAATGGACACAAACACTACAGTAAGATAGTATCTAACGTGGATAGAGAGAGACAACAACAATGGACACAAACACTACAGTAGGATAGTATCTAACGTGGATAGAGAGAGACAACGACAGTGGACACAAACACTACAGTAGGATAGTATCTAACGTGGATAGAGAGAGACAACAACAACGGATACAAACACTACAGTAGGATAGTATCTAACGTGGATAGAGACAACAACAATGGACACAAACACTACAGTAAGATAGTATCTAACGTGGATAGAGAGAGACAACAACAATGGACACAAACACTACAGTAAGATAGTATCTAACGTGGAGAGAAAGACAACAACAATGGACAAAACACTACAGTAGGATAGTATCTAACGTGGAGAGAGACAACAACAATGGACACAAACACTACAGAAAGATAGTATCTAACGTGGATAGAGACAACAACAATGGACAAAACACTACAGTAGGATAGTATCTAACGTGGATAGAGACAACAACAATGGACACAAACACTACAGTATCTAACGTGGATGAGAGAGACAACAACAACGGACACAAACACTAAAGGATAGTATCTAACGTGGATAGAGAGAGACAACAACAATGGACACAAACACTACAGTAGGAAGTATCTAACGTGGATGAGAGAGACAACAACAATGGACACAAACACAAAGTAGGATAGTATCTAACGTGGATAGAGAGACAACAACAATGGACACAAACACTACAGTAGGATAGTATCTAACGTGGAGAGAGAGAGACAACAACAATGGACACAAACACACAGTAGGATAGTATCTAACGTATAGAGAGACAACAACAACGGATACAAACACTACAGTAGGATAGTATCTAACGTGGATAGAGACAACAACAATGGACACAAACACTACAGTAAGATAGTATCTAACGTGGATAGAGAGAGACAATAACAATGGACACAAACACTACAGTAAGATAGTATCTAACGTGGATAGAGAGAGACAACAACAATGGACACAAACACTACAGTATGATAGTATCTAACGTGGATAGAGAGAGACAACAACAATGGACACAAACACTACAGTAGGATAGTATCTAACGTGGAATAGAGAGAGACAACAACAACGGACACAAACACTACAGTAGGATAGTATCTAACGTGGATAGAGACAACAACAATGGACACAAACATTGCAGTAGGATAGTATCAAACGTGGATAGAGAGAGACAACAACAACGGACACAAAAACTACAGTAGGATAGTATCTAACGTGGAGAGAGAGAGATAACGACAGTGGACAAAAACACTACAGTAAGATAGTATCTAACGTGGATAGAGAGAAACAACAACAACGGACACAAACACTACAGTAGAATAGTATCTAACGTGGATAGAGAGAGACAACAACAATGGACACAAACACTACAGTAGGATAGTATCTAACGTGGATAGAGAGACAACAACAATGGACACAAACACTACAGTAAGATAGTATCTAACGTGGATAGAGAGACAACAACAATGGACACAAACACTACAGTAGGATAGTATCTAACGTGGATAGAGAGAGACAACAACAATGGACACAAACACTACAGTAGGATAGTATCTAACGTGGATAGAGAGAGACAACAACAACGGACACAAACACTACAGTAAGATAGTATCTAACGTGGATAGAGAGAGACAACAACAATGGACACAAACACTACAGTAGGATAGTATCTAACGTGGATAGAGAGAGACAACGACAGTGGACACAAACACTACAGTGGGATAGTATCTAACGTGGATAGAGAGAGACATCAACAACGGATACAAACACTACAGTAGGATAGTATCTAACGTGGATAGAGACAACAACAATGGACACAAACACTACAGTAAGATAGTATCTAACGTGGAGAGAGAGAGACAACAACAATGGACAAAAACACTACAGTAGGACAGTATCTAACGTGGAGAGAGAGACAACAACAATGGACACAAACACTACAGAAAGATAGTATCTAACGTGGATAGAGAGAGACAACAACAATGGACAAAATCACTACAGTAGGATAGTATCTAACGTGGATAGAGACAACAACAATGGACATAAACACTACAGTAAGATAGTATCTAACGTGGATAGAGAGAGACAACAACAATGGACACAAACACTACAGTAGGATAGTATCTAACGTGGATAGAGAGAGACAACGACAGTGGACACAAACACTACAGTAGGATAGTATCTAACGTGGATGAGAGAGAGACAACAACAACGGATACAAACACTACAGTAGGATAGTATCTAACTTGGAAAGAGACAACAACAATGGACACAAACACTACAGTAAGATAGCATCTAACGTGGATAGAGAGAGACAACAACAACGGATACAAACACTACAGTAGGATAGTATCTAACGTGGATAGAGACAACAACAATGGACACAAACACTACAGAAGATAGTATCTAACGTGGATGAGAGAGAAAACAACAATGGACAAAAACACTACAGTAGGATAGTATCTAACGTGGATAGAGAGAGACAACAACAGTGGATACAAACACTACAGTAGGATAGTATCTAACGTGGATAGAGACAACAACAATGGACACAAACACTACAGTAAGATAGTATCTAACGTGGATAGAGAGAGACAACAACAATGGACACAAACACTACAGTAAGATAGTATCTAACGTGGATAGAGAGAGACAACAACAATGGACACAAACACTACAGTAGGACAGTATCTAAAGTGGATAGAGAGACAACAACAATGGACACAAACACTACAGTAGGATAGTATCTAACGTGGATGAGAGAGACAACAACAATGGACACAAACACTACAGTAGGATAGTATCTAACGTGGATAGAGAGACAACAACAATGGACACAAACACTACAGTAAGATAGTATCTAACGTGGATAGAGAGAGACAACAACAATGGACACAAACACTACAGTAGGATAGTATCTAACGTGGATAGAGAGAGACAACAACAATGGACACAAACACTACAGTAGGATAGTATCTAACGTGGATAACGTGGAGAGAGACAACAACAATGGACACAAACACTACAGTAAGATAGTATCTAACGTGGATAGAGAGAGACAACAACAATGGACACAAACACTACAGTAAGATAGTATCTAACGTGGATAGAGAGAGACAACAACAATGGACACAAACACTACAGTAGGATAGTATCTAACGTGGATAGAGAGAGACAACAACAATGGACACAAACACTACAGTAGGATAGTATCTAACGTGGATAGAGAGAGACAACAACAACGGACACAAACACTAATGTAGGATAGTATCTAACGTGGATAGACAGAGACAACAACAATGGACACAAACACTACAGTAGGATAGTATCTAACGTGGATAGAGAGAGACAACAACAATGGACACAAACACTACAGTAGGATAGTATCTAACGTGGATAGAGAGAGACAAACAACAATGGACACAAACACTACAGTAAGATAGTATCTAACGTGGATAGAGAGAGACAACAACAACGGACACAAACACTACAGTAGGATAGTATCTAACGTAAATAGAGAGAGACAACAACAATGGACACAAACACTACAGTAGGACAGTATCTAACGTGGATAGAGAGACAACAACAATGGACACAAACACTACAGTAAGATAGTATCTAACGTGGATAGAGAGAGACAACAACAATGGACACAAACACTACAGTAGGATAGTATCTAACGTGGATAGAGAGAGACAACAACAATGGACACAAACACTACAGTAGGATAGTATCTAACGTGGATAGAGAGAGACAACAACAACGGACACAAACACTACAGTAAGATAGTATCTAACGTGGATAGAGAGAGACAACAACAATGGACACAAACACTACAGTAGGATAGTATCTAACGTGGATAGAGAGAGACAACAACAATGGACACAAACACTACAGTAGGATAGTATCTAACGTGGATGAGAGAGACAACAACAACGGATACAAACACTACAGTAGGATAGTATCTAACGTGGATAGAGACAACAACAATGGACACAAACACTACAGTAAGATAGTATCTAACGTGGATAGAGAGAGACAACAACAATGGACACAAACACTACAGTAGGATAGTATCTAAGGTGGATAGAGAGACAACAACAATGGACACAAACACTACAGTAAGATAGTATCTAACGTGGATAGAGAGACAACAACAATGGACACAAACACTACAGTAGGATAGTATCTAACGTGGATAGAGACAACAACAATGGACACAAAAAACACTAGTAAGATAGTATCTAACGTGGATAGAGAGAGACAACAACAATGGACACAAACACTACAGTAGGATAGTATCTAACGTGGATGAGAGAGACAACAACAATGGACACAAACACTACAGTAGGATAGTATCTAACGTGGATGAGAGAGAGACAACAACAATGGACACAAACACTACAGTAGGATAGTATCTAACGTGGATAGAGAGAGACAACAACAATGGACACAAACACTACAGTAAGATAGTATCTAACGTGGATAGAGACAACAACAA
Organism: Tachypleus tridentatus; assembly: GCF_004210375.1. Taxonomy (NCBI): domain Eukaryota; kingdom Metazoa; phylum Arthropoda; class Merostomata; order Xiphosura; family Limulidae; genus Tachypleus; species Tachypleus tridentatus. The sequence continues at coordinate 3,457,015 of NW_027467777.1, forward strand.
TGGACACAAACACTACAGTAAGATAGTATCTAACGTGGATAGAGAGAGACAACAACAATGGACACAAACACTACAGTAAGATAGTATCTAACGTGGATAGAGAGAGACAACAACAATGGACAAAAACACTACAGTAGGATAGTATCTAACGTGGATAGAGAGAGACAACAACAATGGACGTGGATAGAGAGACAAACACTACAGTAGGATAGTATCTAACGTGGAGAGAGACAACAACAATGGACACAAACACTACAGTAAGATAGTATCTAACGTGGAGAGAGAGACAACAACAATGGACACAAACACTACAGTAGGATAGTATCTAACGTGGATAGAGAGACAACAACAATGGACACAAACACTACAGTAAGATAGTATCTAACGTGGATAGAGAGAGACAACAACAATGGACACAAACACTACAGTAGATAGTATCTAACGATAGAGAGAGACAACAACAATGGACACAAACACTACAGTAAGATAGTATCTAACGTGGATAGAGAGAGACAACAACAATGGACACAAACACTACAGTAGGATAGTATCTAACGTGGATGAGAGAGAGACAACAACAACGGACACAAACACTACAGTAAGATAGTATCTAACGTGGATAGAGAGAACAACAACAATGGACACAAACACTACAGTAGGATAGTATCTAACGTGGATAGAGAGAGACAACAACAATGGACACAAACACTACAGTAGGATAGTATCTAACGTGGATAGAGAGAGAGACAACAACAACGGATACAAACACTACAGTAGGATAGTATCTAACGTGGATAGAGACACAACAACAACAATGGACACAAACACTACAGTAAGATAGTATCTAACGTGGAGAGAGAGAGACAACAACAATGGACAAAAACACTACAGTAGGATAGTATCTAACGTGGATAGAGAGAGACAACAACAATGGACACAAACACTACAGTAAGATAGTATCTAACGTGGATAGAGACAACAACAATGGACACAAACACTACAGTAAGATAGTATCTAACGTGGATAGAGAGAGACAACAACAATGGACACAAACACTACAGTAGGATAGTATCTAACGTGGATAGAGAGAGACAACAACAATGGACACAAACACTACAGTAGGATAGTATCTAACGTGGATAGAGAGAGACAACAACAATGGACACAAACAATACAGTAAGATAGTATCTAAGTGGATAGAGAGAGACAACAACAATGGACACAAACACTACAGTAGGATAGTATCTAACGTGGATAGAGAGAGACAACAACAATGGACACAAACACTACAGTAGGATAGTATCTAACGTGGATAGAGAGAGACAACAACAATGGACACAAACACTACAGTAGGATAGTATCTAACGTGGATAGAGAGAGACAACAACAATGGACACAAACACTACAGTAAGATAGTATCTAACGTGGATAGAGAGAGACAACAACAATGGACACAAACACTACAGTAAGATAGTATCTAACGTGGATAGAGAGAGACAACAACAATGGACACAAACACTACAGTAGGATAGTATCTAACGTGGATAGAGACAACAACAATGGACACAAACACTACAGTAAGATAGTATCTAACGTGGAGAGAGAGAGACAACAACAATGGACACAAACACTACAGTAGGATAGTATCTAACGTGGATAGAGAGAGACAACAACAGTGGACACAAACACTACAGTAAGATAGTATCTAACGTGGATAGAGAGAGACAACAACAATGGACAAAAACACTACAGTAGGATAGTATCTAACGTGGATAGAGAGAGACAACAACAGTGGACACAAACACTACAGTAAGATAGTATCTAACGTGGATAGAGAGAGACAACAACAATGGACACAAACACTACAGTAGGATAGTATCTAACGTGGATAGAGAGAGACAACAACAATGGACACAAACACTACAGTAGGATAGTATCTAACGATGGATAGAGACAACAACAATGGACACAAACACTACAGTAGGATAGTATCTAACGTGGATAGAGACAACAACAATGGACACAAACACTACAGTAAGATAGTATCTAACGTGGATAGAGACAACAACAACAATGGACAAAAACACTACAGTAGGATAGTATCTAACGTGGATAGAGAGAGACAACAACAATGGACACAAACACTACAGTAAGATAGTATCTAACGTGGATAGAGAGAACAACAACAATGGACAAAAACACTACAGTAGGATAGTATCTAACGTGGATAGAGAGAGACAACAACAGTGGACACAAACACTACAGTAAGATAGTATCTAACGTGGATAGAAAGAGACAACAACAATGGACACAAACACTACAGTAGATAGTATCTAACGTGGATAGAGAGAGACAACAACAATGGATACAAACACTACAGTAGGATAGTATCTAACGTGGATAGAGACAACAACAATGGACACAAACACTACAGTAAGATAGTATCTAACGGAGAGAGAGAGACAACAACAATGGACAAAAACACTACAGTAGGACAGTATCTAACGTGGATAGAGAGACAACAACAATGGACACAAACACTACAGAAAGATAGTATCTAACGTGGATAGAGAGAGACAACAACAATGGACAAAAACACTACAGTAGGATAGTATCTAACGTGGATAGAGAGAGACAACAACAATGGACACAAACACTACAGTAAGATAGTATCTAACGTGGATAGAGAGAGACAACAACAACGGACACAAACACTACAGTAGGATAGTATCTAACGTGGATAGAGAGAGACAACAACAGTGGATACAAACACTACAGTAGGATAGTATCTAACGTGGATAGAGACAACAACAATGGACACAAACACTACAGTAAGATAGTATCTAACGTGGATAGAGAGAGACAACAACAATGGACACAAACACTACAGTAAGATAGTATCTAACGTGGATAGAGAGAGACAACAACAATGGACACAAACACTACAGTAGGATAGTATCTAACGTGGATAGAGACAACAACAATGGACACAAACACTACAGTAAGATAGTATCTAACGTGGATAGAGAGAGACAACAACAATGGACACAAACACTACAGTAAGATAGTATCTAACGTGGATAGAGAGAGACAACAACAACGGATACAAACACTACAGTAGGATAGTATCTAACGTGGATAGAGACAACAACAATGGACACAAACACTACAGTAAGATAGTATCTAACGTGGATAGAGAGAGACAACAACAATGGACACAAACACTACAGTAAGATAGTATCTAACGTGGATAGAGAGAGACAACAACAACGGATACAAACACTACAGTAGGATAGTATCTAACGTGGATAGAGACAACAACAATGGACACAAACACTACAGTAAGATAGTATCTAACGTGGATAGAGAGAGACAACAACAATGGACACAAACACTACAGTAAGATAGTATCTAACGTGGATAGAGAGAGACAACAACAACGGATACAAACACTACAGTAGGATAGTATCTAACGTGGATAGAGACAACAACAATGGACACAAACACTACAGTAAGATAGTATCTAACGTGGATAGAGAGAGACAACAACAATGGACACAAACACTACAGTAAAATAGTATCTAACGTGAATAGAGAGAGACAACAACAACGGATACAAACACTATAGTAGGATAGTATCTAACGTGGATAGAGACAACAACAATGGACACAAACACTACAGTAAGATAGTATCTAACGTGGATAGAGAGAGACAACAACAATGGACACAAACACTACAGTAAGATAGTATCTAACGAGGATAGAGACAACAACAATGGACACAAACACTACAGTAAGATAGTATCTAACGTGGATAGAGAGAGACAACAACAATGGACACAAACACTACAGTAGGATAGTATCTAACGTGGATATAGAGAGAGACAACAACAATGGATACAAACACTACAGTAGGATAGTATCTAACGTGGATAGAGACAACAACAATGGACACAAACACTACAGTAAGATAGTATCTAACGTGGATAGAGAGAGAGACAACAACAATGGACACAAACACTACAGTAGGATAGTATCTAACGTGGATAGAGAGAGACAACAACAATGGACACAAAACACTACAGTAGGATAGTATCTAACGTGGATAGAGAGACAACAACAACGGATACAAACACTACAGTAGGATAGTATCTAACGTGGAAAGAGACAACAACAATGGACACAAACACTACAGTAAGATAGCATCTAACGTGGATAGAGAGAGACAATAACAATGGACACAAACACTACAGTAAGATAGTATCTAACGTGGATAGAGAGAGACAACAACAATGGACACAAACACTACAGTATGATAGTATCTAACGTGGATAGAGAGAGACAACAACAATGGACACAAACACAAACAGTAGGATAGTATCTAACGTGGAATAGAGAGAGACAACAACAATGGACACAAACACTAAGTAGGATAGTATCTAACGTGGATAGAGACAACAACAATGGACACAAACACTACAGTAGGATAGTATCTAACGTGGATAGAGAGAGACAACAACAACGGACACAAAAACTACAGTAGGATAGTATCTAACGTGGATAGAGAGAGATAACGACAGTGGACAAAAACACTACAGTAAGATAGTATCTAACGTGGATAGAGAGAAACAACAACAACGGACACAAACACTACAGTAGAATAGTATCTAACGTGGATAGAGAGAGACAACAACAATGGACACAAACACTACAGTAGGATAGTATCTAACGTGGATAGAGAGAGACAACAACAATGGACACAAACACTACAGTAAGATAGTATCTAACGTGGATAGAGAGAGACAACAACAATGGACACAAACACTACAGTAGGATAGTATCTAACGATAAAGAGAGACAACAACAACGGACACAAACACTACAGTAGATAGTATCTAACGTGGATAGAGAGAGACAACAACAATGGACACAAACACTACAGTAGGATAGTATCTAACGTGGATAGAGAGAGACAACAACAACGGATACAAACACTACAGTAAGATAGTATCTAACGTGGATAGAGAGAGACAACAACAATGGACACAAACACTACAGTAGGATAGTATATAACGTGGATAGAGAGACAAACAACAATGGACACAAACACTACAGTAGGATAGTATCTAACGTGGATAGAGAGAGACAACAACAATGGATACAAACACTACAGTAGGATAGTATCTAACGTGGATAGAGACAACAACAATGGACACAAACACTACAGTAAGATAGTATCTAACGTGAGAGAGAGAGACAACAACAATGGACAAAAACACTACAGTAGGATAGTATCTAACGTGGATAGAGAGAGACAACAACAATGGACACAAACACTACAGAAAGATAGTATCTAACGTGGATAGAGAGAGACAACAACAATGGACAAAAACACTACAGTAGGATAGTATCTAACGTGGATAGAGAGAGACAACAACAGTGGATACAAACACTACAGTAGGATAGTATCTAACGTGGATAGAGTCAAACACAATGGACACAAACACTACAGTAAGATAGTATCTAACGTGGATACAGAGAGACAACAACAATAGACACAAACACTACAGTAAGATAGTATCTAACGTGGATAGAGAGAGACAACAACAATGGACACAAACACAACAGTAGGATAGTATCTAACGTGGATAGAGAGAGACAACAACAATGGACACAAACACTACAGTAGGACAGTATCTAAGGTGGATAGAGAGACAACAACAATGGACACAAACACTACAGTAGGATAGTATCTAACGTGGATAGAGAGAGACAACAACAATGGACACAAACACTACAGTAAGATAGTATCTAACGTGGATAGAGAGAAACAACAACAACGGACACAAACACTACAGTAGGATAGTATCTAAATAGAGAGAGACAACAACAACGGACACAAACACTACAGTAGGATAGTATCTAACGTGGATAGAGAGAGACAACAACAATGGACACAAACACTACAGTAGGATAGTATCTAACGTGGATGAGAGAGAGACAACAACAACGGACACAAACACTACAGTAGGATAGTATCTAACGTGGATAGAGAGAGACAACAACAATGGACACAAACACTACAGTAAGATAGTATCTAACGTGGATAGAGAGAGACAACAACAATGGACACAAACACTACAGTAGGATAGTATCTAACGTGGATAGAGAGACAAACAACAATGGACACAAACACTACAGTAAGATAGTATCTAACGTGGAGAGAGAGAGACAACAACAATGGACACAAACACTACAGTAAGATAGTATCTAACGTGGATAGAGAGAGACAACAACAATGGACACAAACACTACAGTAAGATAGTATCTAACGTGGATAGAGACAACAACAATGGACACAAACACTACAGTAAGATAGTATCTAACGTGGATAGAGAGAGACAACAACAATGGACACAAAACACTACAGTAGGATAGTATCTAACGTGGATAGAGACACAACAACAATGGACACAAACACTACAGTAAGATAGTATCTAACGTGGATAGAGAGAGAACAACAACAACGGACACAAACACTACAGTAGGATAGTATCTAACGTGGATAGAGAGACAACAACAATGGACACAAACACTACAGTAAGATAGTATCTAACGTGGATAGAGAGAGACAACAACAATGGACACAAACACACTACAGTAGGATAGTATCTAACGTGGATAGAGAGAGACAACAACAATGGACACAAAACACTACAGTAAGATAGTATCTAACGTGGATGAGAGAGACAACAACAATGGACACAAACACTACAGTAAGATAGTATCTAACGTGGATAGAGAGACAACAACAATGGATACACAAACACTACAGTAAGATAGTATCTAACGTGGATAGAGAGAGACAACAACAATGGACACAAACACTACAGTAGGATAGTATCTAACGTGGATAGAGAGAGACAACAACAATGGACACAAACACTACAGTAAGATAGTATCTAACGTGGATAGAGAGAGACAACAACAATGGACACAAACACTACAGTAGGATAGTATCTAACGTGGATAAAGAGAGACAACAACAATGGACACAAACACTACAGTAGGATAGTATCTAACGTGGATAGAGAGAGACAACAACAACAATGGACACAAACACAATGTAGGATAGTATCTAACGTGGATAGAGAGAGACAACAACAACGGATACAAACACTACAGTAGGATAGTATCTAACGTGGATAGAGACAACAACAATGGACACAAACACTACAGTAAGATAGTATCTAACGTGGATAGAGAGAGACAACAACAACGGATACAAACACTACAGTAGGATAGTATCTAACGTGGATAGAGACAACAACAATGGACACAAACACTACAGTAAGATAGTATCTAACGTGGATAGAGAGAGACAACAACAATGGAAACAAACACTACAGTAGGATAGTATCTAACGTGGATAGAGAGACACAACAATGGACATAAAACACTACAGTAAGATAGTATCTAACGGATAGAGAGAGACAACAATGAAATACACAAAACACTACAGTAGGATAGTATCTAACGTGGATAGAGACAACAACAATGGACATAAAACACTACAGGAGATAGTATCTAACGTGGATAGAGAGAGAACAAACAATGGACACAAACACTACAGTAGGATAGTATCTAACGTGGATAGAGAGAGACAACAACAATGGACACAAAACACTACAGTAGGATAGTATCTAACGTGGATAGAGAGAGACAACAACAATGGACACAAACACTACAGTAGGATAGCATCTAACGGATAGATGATAGACAACAACAATGGACAAACACATTACAGTAGGATAGTATCTAACGTGGATAGAG